>NW_023277410.1:0-113218 GCF_003668045.3 Cricetulus griseus | reverse complement strand
AGTGATGCTTCCACAAGAATTTCTTTGTCTCTATATTTGATACCAAAATTTCAAGTACATTTACTGGGTTCTAGGCAGATGAATCTATGTCTATGTTTTATTCCCTGATATATTTTCATGGATGTAGAGTGGGCCCATCTGTTGCATGTGTTGAAATTTCATGCTTCCTTTGTTATATGTGGAAAAATGAAGAATATACGTACATAGGATTTCTGAGGAGTTGACTCTTCTTTCAAAAAAGTGGAATTTATACTCCCATAGCCACATAAGGAAAATCTGATATATTTTCAGTAGACATTTGCAGACCTTGTAAAATTCAGTCCACTATAGTCCTAGAAAATTCTCCTCAGATTCCCAATCTTCACTGTGATTTGACATATTCATATGTAGAATGGGATCTGCAGGATATATGGCAACACTCTTAGGATTACTGAAAACTCGGTCTGTCTGTTACCAGATAAATTGCTTAGTTGCATTCGTGTTCACCAACCTAACAAATCTGGGCTGCAATGGTAAGAATGCAGTTTCTGCTGACAGAAATGAGGGAAGTTGATACATTCCAGGCTCTGCTTGCTCCCTTTGTTCTCTGTGATCTGCCACTATACTGAGCAATGTTTCTCAGTAAGAGGAAAATCAAAGTGCCATTCTCAGAAAAGTGAAATATTCAGCTCGCCCAGTACAACTAAAGAGTACTAACTCCTGTCTTTCATAGGGTGAAAAAAACTCAGGCAAAATTTGGCAGCGCTGACTATCTCCAATGGTGTTGTTATAAGTATGAATGCCATAATTTACCTTTGAAGGAAGAACATGATCCAGGATAATTCTTGTCATATTTGAATTCTTCTTTAAAGTATAGAAAACATCTTTCTCTGGAAAATCCAAATGAAGGCATGAGCTAAATTTTACATCATTCTCAGAGTTTGGATGTAAATTCCTGGGGTAGGTTCTCAAATTTATAAATAACTTGGATGATGATATCCTGAAGAATAGGAAACAGTGTAGAACTAGGGCTTGCATGAATGCAAAGAAGATATATCATTTTGAGTGATAGGATTTATTTTGATGACCATTGACCATTGTAGAAACACCTTGGTATACACATGGTATGCTCTGGAGCTTAAATGTTCATAGGATATTATAGTAAGAAATTACCAATACGGAGTCAGGTAGAAATATAAGGGTATTTAATAGGGAAAAGCCTTACTTACAGAGCGAACCAGCCAGCCGGTGGTAGTCTGTACAGCAAGCAGCAAAAAGAGACCGAAACCGAAAACGCAGTCCCCCTACTCACTCTGACCACGCCCTCACAAGCCCTCAGGTACTCTTGTAGCCAGCCCCTAAGAAGGCGTGGCTACAGCTTCCCCTACAATTCCCCTTTTAGTCTAAAAGAGGATTAAAACTTAACAGTATAAAGGTAAAATATAAGAAGATAACTATCTATTTTAACTAAACCCTAAAGTCATAAACAATAGGAAGCTATTCCTAACTAGGTATATACACTATCCTAAGTGACAACAATGGGGAAAGGGGGCGTAGCATTTTCCAAGTTACTTCCTGCTGAAATGGGACGATGATAGTCATGTGGGGTCCTGTAGAAAGAAAATGTTAGTATCCAGTCCATGTTAGATGGGATTCACTTGATTGAAGATCTCGCTTGAAATCCTCAACTTGATTGAAGTCAGTACCCGAACCTCTGGCCGGAGTGTCAGCTGAAATGGAGCAAGTTGGATCCAGTGCAGTCGAGGAGCTGTGGCCCATTTTCTTTCCAGGGTGTCCAGGGATTGCTGTCAGGCAGGTCTTCATTGGCTGTGTGGGACTCAAACATGAACAGTTAGCAGAGAAATGTTTGCTTGTGTATGTACACATGCTAGGGAATGCAACCATGAGAGCATAACAATTATGAAAGGGTGTACACCTTGAGAGAAAGATCCAAGAAAAGACAAAGACAGTCCCCAAATTCTTCTTTTATTCTGTATTACATCAATTGGCTTCTTGATACAACACAGAAACACTAAAGCTTAGTTAAATAATGTGCTTGGATTTTAGAGGAGGAAAGCCAAATCCACCTCTAAGTCCAGCATTGGTTTAATTGAATAGGGACTAGGAAATAAAGAGAAATAGAGTTTTTTGAGAGACAGCTGTAAAGTTTACCGTATGGCACATTCCTTCTATTTGATGGTTATAGCTACCTTTTCTTCTTAAGTATCTACCCATGCAGTGTCTTTTGCCTTCTGAAGATGAGTTTTCCTGTGAAGATAAAAGCAAAACACTTCCCTTTCCTTTGGGAGGCTTCTATTTAGTTTATAAGATATACCTTAGTAGAATACCTGTCATTTGTCCTTGTCGAGAGGTTTTTCCTTTTCCAGTCGAATCTTGATCAACTTTGATGGTATCCAAAGTGTTTCTTCTCCTGTAGAAACCAATGCAAAACCCCTACCCCAACGTAATACATGTCCTGGTTTCCATGCAGAGGTTAGTACATCTTTGAAGTATACTGGCTGATTGAGTTCAGCAGTTTTTTCCGTAGTCCAGTGTCTTTCTGCAGCTGTTTGTCCTTTTTCATTGGCATTAAGAAAGTTTAGTGTTAATAAAGCATTATGCAACCTATGTTTGGGGGGTTTAGTCTTCCAAGCTTGTTTGTTGAGCATCTCCTTAAGTGTTCTATTAGATCTCTCAACCACTGCTTGTCCTGTAGGATTGTGTGGTATACCAGTAACATGCTTTATGTTATAATATTTGAAAAATTGTTCCAATTTCGTAGAGACATATGCTGGAGCATTGTCAGTTTTTATTTGTGCATAACTGCCATCACCTCTAGCAGGTGTATAATAACAGAATCAGCTTTTTCAGAGTTAAGAGCAGTAGCCCATTGGAACCCTGAGAATGTGTCTATGGTATGATGCACATATTTCAAATTTCCAAACTCTGCAAAGTGAAAGACATCCATCTGCCAAACCTCATTTCTCCGAATGCCCTTAGGATTACAACCTGCTGGCAATGGAGTTTGATTATAAAAGGAACAAGTAGGACAGTTTTTCACTATCTCCTTGGCTTGTTGCCAAGTGATAGAGAAGTCCTTTTTCAAACCTTTGCTATTTACATGATGTTTCTTATGAAATTCTGAGGCTTCTAGCACACTTCCAATTAATAAACGATCAATCTCATCATTGCCTTGTGCTAGTGGGCCAGGCAGACCCGTATGGGATCTGATATGTGTAATATACATAGGATTACTTCTGTTTCTGATAGTTTCCTGTAATTGTAAAAACAGAGAAGTTAATTCTGTATTATCAGGAACAAATTCTGCAGTCTCAATATGTAACACGACTCTCTCTGCATACTGAGAATCAGTAACTATATTAAGAGGTTCTGTAAAATCCTTAAGTACCATGAGAATTGCATATAATTCTGCCTTCTGTACAGATGTATATGGACTTTGAACTACTTTACTTACCTCACCTGCTTTATAACCTGCCTTACCTGATTTGTTGGCATCAGTGTAGAAGGTAAGAACTCCAGAAATGGGAGTTTGTCTTACAATACGTGGAAGAATCCAGACTGTCTTTTTTATGAATTTAATTCTGTCAGTTTTGGGATAGTTGTTGCTAATTGTTCCCAAAAAGTCAGTAAGAGCTATTTGCCAATATTCATTATCTTTCCATAAGGAAGAAATTTCTTCATTAGTTAAAGGTACTATAATTTCTGCTGGATCTTTTCCAGTCAGCTGGCGAAGTCTTAATTTACCCTTTAAAATCAAATCAGAAATCTTTTCTATATATGTCTTTAACTTTTTATTCTGTTTATGTGGCAGAAATATCCATTCCAATATAGTGTCTTCCCTCTGCATCAGAATTCCAGAAGGGTATTCTCTGGATGGCAAGATAACCAGAATACAGTCTAAATTAAGGTTTATCCGATCTACATGTGCATTCAATATTCTGTTTTCTACCCATTGTAACTCTTTTTCTGCCTCATCAGATAATATTCTAGGACTGTTTAGGTCCTTATCACCTTTAAGGGCCATTTTTAAATGCTTTAAGTCATGTCCTTCTACACCAATAATTGTCTGTAATTGAGAAATTTCCCCTAATAATTTCTGAAGAGAATTAAGAGTTTGATACCGATCTCTCCTAATTTGTACCTTTTGAGGTCTGATTCTCTGTAAGTCTATCTTGTAACCTAAATAGTTAATAGAATTTCCTCTTTGTATCTTTTCTGGTGCAATCTGTAATCCCCAACGAGGCAGAACTTCCTTCACCATTTCAAACATACGTTCCAAAGTTTCCTTATTAGAATCTGATAAAAGAATATCATCCATGTAATGATAAACAAGGGATTGTGAAAATTTCTTCCGAATTATTCCCAAAGGTTGCTGTACAAAGTGTTGACACAAAGTAGGGCTATTTAGCATTCCTTGTGGTAGAACCCTCCATTGATATCTCCTAACTGGCCGTGAATTATTAAGAGTTGGTACAGTAAATGCAAATTTTTCTCTATCATTTTCCTGTAATGGTATTGTGAAAAAACAGTCTTTTAGATCAATGACTATGATAGGCCATCCTTTAGGTATTAAGGAAGGTAATGGCATTCCAGGTTGCAGAGAGCCCATTGGTTGAATTACCTTATTTATAGCTCTCAGGTCTGTCAGCATTCTCCACTTACCTGACTTCTTTTTGATGACAAATACAGGAGAATTCCAAGGACTGGTAGATTCCTCTATGTGTCCAGCATCTAGCTGTTCCTGTACTAACTTTTCTAAAGCCTCTAGCTTCTCAGAGGTCATAGGCCATTGTCCTACCCAAACTGGTTCATCTGTAAGCCACTTCAATGGCAGGGCCTTTGGCTCCTCTGAAGGTCCATCATTTGTACCTAGTTTCTGTACAGCATGGATGGTTGGTAACCGTTTTCCATAGCGTCTTACCAGATCTTTTTCATAATTTGTATCTGACACTGGAGGAATATTAATCTGAGTATTCCATTGCTGTAAGAGATCACGACCCCAGAGATTTATAGCTATATCTGCCACGTATGGTTTCAGTATCCCTTTCTGTCCTTCCGGTCCAATGCAGACCACTGAGTTAACACTCTGTCGAACTCTAGATAGAGTTCCAATTCCTAAAAATTGTACATTTGCCTCTCTAAGAGGCCATTTCTGAGGCCAAGACTTTTGAGTAATAATAGTTACATCTGCCCCAGTGTCCACTAAGCCAGAAATAACTTTATTATTAATTTTAACTTTTAACTGAGGCCTTTTATCATTAATAGAAGCTTGCCAAAATATGCGTTTCTCATTTTGTCCATTCACACTTGATTCTTCATCACTATTCAAACTACCATCTAGAGCAATATCTTTTTTCACAATATGCAAAGAACTGTCTATTGTTCCTGTGAGAGATTGTCTTCCACTGCTATTGGAAATGACCTGACCTTTCTCGATGTGGGGGCCTTCTTGAGGCCCCCCTCGGGGTTTCCCGACCTTAAGGGGTTTCCTTGTATGTCCCTGGTCGATCTACATTCATTGGTCCAGTGTCTGCCCTTACCACATCTTCTACACAATCCAGAAGGCAGTGGCCTTCCATATGAGGCATTGTTAGAATTCATTTGTCTACAATTTCTCTTAGTATGTCCCATTTTACCACAGTTGAAACATCTAGGTTCCTGGAGCCTTCGTGGTCTCCAGGGGAAGGCTCTTCCTACCCAAGGTTCTGGTTCATAGTAGTAGTAACCTCTAGCCTCTTGGTATCTATGTTGACCTCTGTAAGGTGCTTCTCCTTGCCAAGCCCTTACATCCTCACCTCTAGACCTTTTAATTTCCTGTTGCCGTTTTAAACCTTTGGAGATGGCTTCTCCTACCCAAGCTCCAGTATCTTGCACATTATAGTCAATGTTGGCTGCATACAAAACCCATTCTTCTAACGGAGCTGATCTGATCTTTAAAGGCAAAAGTATTCTTTTGCATATAGGGTTTGCATTTTCATAAGCTATTGTATATATAATTGATTGTCTTGTTTCTGGATCTGTTACCTGTAATTCTACTGCCCTAGTTAACCTTTGTAAGAAGTCCTGGAACTGTTCTGTAGGTCCCTGTTCTATTCTGGTATAAGCTTCTAGACGTTCTCCTGGCTCACGAACCTTATCCCAGGCATTTAATGCTGCTTTCCTGCAAAGAGACAGTATATCGTCATCATATTCAGCCTGAACCTGTGGGTCAGCATAAATACCCTGACCAAGAAGCTTATCTAGAGGCGCTTCAAAACCTTCCTTTATGCCCTGACGTTCAAGGAGCTTTGCCTCTTCCCTTACCAATGCCTTCCACTGGATTTGGCATGAATTCTCAAGTACAGCTGCTACCAATCGTTCCCAATCTGTGGGTGTCACCCTGTTAAAGGTTGCCCATGAATGTAATAGCTGTTTTACGTATGGGCTATGGAGACCATATGAGACAACTGATTCTTTAATATTCTTAAGATCCTTCAGCTGTATAGGTTGCCATTCATAAGCCATTCGTCCATGAGGGTGTTTCTTAGAAGCTGGCTTTTCTACCATGGTAGCTGGGTACACTAATGGTGTACGAGTAACAACCTTAGAAGAATAGTCACGATACCTGGGTGGAGTAGGTGCCTGGGATTGGAGTGATTCTGCTTCTGAGGCATCCCACTGATCTTTAAGCCTAGCAATGATATCCTTTTGAAAAGTTTCAATCTCCTTAATCATAAAAGATTCCAAGCACGTTAGTGAATCTGTAAATTGCTCTAACTGCTCATCTACACGTTTTTCTAGGTCTTTCATACGATCATCCTTAGACAGCATCTGGATGGCATGGAAACTGCCTTCTAGGTATTGGAGTCTAGATTCCAGGTCATGATTTGCTGATTTTGAGTCCTCAGCAATCGACCGTATGGACCTATGTAATCTGTCAGCCCTGTACTGTAAATTATCTTCCAAACATTCAAATCTAGACTCAAACTTCTGATCTGCTACCTTGGATGCTTCAATGACTGATTGAATGGCATTGTCCAATTCTTCAACCCTATGCTGGGTATTTTGCACCGTTGCATCTAGTTGATGAGTAACATTGCCTATCTGAGTTTCTAGCTGGCTACAGATATTCTTTAGCTGGTCATGGTCTTCTGACAGCCTAGCCTCTAAGGCCTCAGACATGGAGGATCTCTCTGTGTTTATCTTATCATAAATACGCTGTATCTCATCAGACAGCTCTGTCTTTAGTGTATTGGACACAGAGCCAAGCTTATCATCCAATTTCTGTTCCACTTGCTGCACAATTGTGGTCTGACCTAATCGTAAAGCTGTTATTTCCTGCAAGCAGGTGGTGAGGTTATCCTTATCCCTATTCCTGTGTCCTCTGGCTAGTAATACTATTTGTACCAGCAAGCTAACTGCCATTATGGCATATAGGCCAGTAATTGGCACATTAACATCCTCCTCAAACAGTGAATTCACGTAATAAGCAAAAATATTACCAATTTTAGCAAATGATAAATATTCCGCCATAATTTTACCTGATTTCTACTCCAGATGCAGTAAATATATTTGATCAGCAGGTAGCACAGGCGTTCAGTTATTCCGAGGCGTTTGGCAGCAGTCGGTCAGCGGTGGAGAGAGGTCACAAAAGCGGCTGCGCTTATCTTAGAGAGTATACGGCCTTGCGGCTACAACCACTGAAACAGATTCGGGCTTTCCCGCAGGCCAGGGGAAGCCACAGCTGAAAGCGGAGGCCTACCTGGACTCTAGGCAGCTAGAAACTGTCTCTGAGCCGGGTGGATGGTTCTGAGCAGCTCAGCAGCAGTGGGTCCGCTGCTAGCCGGGAACACCTGTGGAGAGTGGGTGCTTTCCGGGCCTAGGCGGCGGGCCCCGATGGAACCCACAGCCTGTCCCAAATGGGGTGTGGGTTTCCAATATCCCGCTTCTGACACCAGATATAGTAAGAAATTACCAATACGGAGTCAGGTAGAAATATAAGGGTATTTAATAGGGAAAAGCCTTACTTACAGAGCGAACCAGCCAGCCGGTGGTAGTCTGTACAGCAAGCAGCAAAAAGAGACCAAAACCGAAAACGCAGTCCCCCTACTCACTCTGACCACGCCCTCACAAGCCCTCAGGTACTCTTGTAGCCAGCCCCTAAGAAGGCGTGGCTACAGCTTCCCCTACAGGATATTATCACTCAAAATATAGTAGTGATAATTAATGTCTGAATTCTCCCCATTGAATACGGAGTCCTGCATACCAATCTTAGCCCACTTCTAAAAATCTGATGAATTGCTCAGAAATATGTTAATTTCTACATATGAGAATTTTCCAAGTATCCCTTGTTTAGTGGTTAGTTTTGATGATTTTGTGTCTAGTTCTTACCTTTGTTCCTCTTTTCATGGAAAGCTAAAGATTCAGAAAATTGAGTGTAGTATTTCATTTATTCTTTTCCCAAAGTGTGAGGAGCCATGATTGTACAGTCATGCATTCACATATATCTCTAACATCCTATGATTTAAGTAGGAATTTCTTAGTCCCAGTTGAGAATAAATATATATTCTAGGAATACTTGTTGGAGGGGAATATACAAACCTTTGTTCTAATTAATATTAAGTTATGAGGCCTCTGACATAAACATTAAATATCTCACCTTGATACTCCTTGACTGGCTAGATCTCAGATTCCCTTGATTAATGTTTATGATTCTTTTGCCTCCTGTGAAAAATTCAAACGTCTAAATTGCAACATTATTTTGTCTGAAATCCATTTTTGTCAGTAGGAAATGTCCAAGATCACGTGAATAAAGATATGTATGTCACATTACATATTGAACTACTAAGGAACTTCCAAAGCCCTTGTTTCTCAGTGTGCATATCTCAGTATACTGCTTTTGTAAATAGAATTTTGGATTGTGCCCTGGTATTGGCTTAGGTTTATATGAGAATATTTGCTATGATTAAAGACCTGAGTTATCTGCTTATGAGGGATAATAAATATATAATAATATAAAGGGAAATATTATCTGTGCACTTCTTAGGCCATTAGTTCTAAATGTATATGTGCCATAGCTTATTGAGTCATGAGCATTCTGTTTGGCCATCAGCTTGTGATGACTCTGCACCCTGTTTTCATATCAAGAACCTGCAAAAGGAGTGGTCTCTTTCCTATCTTGCACTGTGTCAGCTCCTTTGTGGAGCTTGAAGTGCCCATCCTGTCTGTAGATATTTCAGGGCCTGCCTAAAGTACTGCCTGTCTGCGAGTCCAGAGTCGGGGAATCTGACCCCCTGCAATTCTTGCCATCCTCCTGGTCCACATGTGAATCTCAGCACTGCAATCTGGGGAGAGATCATGCCAGCTGTTATTGAGGTGGCAAATCCTTCTGGAGTTTATTGGTTGTCAAATACTCCAGGCTTTTGACTGGGGTGTAAACCTTCTCATGTGTGTCTTGGTTGCCGAGAGACCAAGATGTCTGGTCATAGGGCCAAAGCCTTAGTAGAGGCCCTTAGGTCTCTCTCAACTGGTCTATGCAGGTAGTTTCTTAGGCAGTTAAGCAGAGAAAACTGTTATAAGTTATTTACCTGAGGCAAATGGGGGTTGAAGGAAGGACGTTTCCCATGGCAACTGGCAGCAGGAATAGGGTAAGTGATTGTGTTTTTAGGAAAGAGACTTTTCTTCCCAAGACCTCTGCACATTTCTGGCAGGCCAAAAGAACTGGAGTGACAGTTGCCTTCAGGAAGTAATCAAAGTTCCAGAAATTTGCTCTCGATCATTGTTATCTGCTGGCAAGGGCAGTTCACCATTGGAGCCTGACATCCAATGGCAACTGGCTGTAGGAAGACATTAAGAGATATTGTTTGTGACAGGCTTTTTTCCCCAAGACCTGTGCACACTTCCGGTGGTTGAAGTTCGGACCTGGAGTGGCAGTTGGGTTCAGGAAGTGATCAAAGTTCCAGAGATATGCTCGCGATCAGTGTTCTCTGCTGACTTTCTGGAGGTATGCTTGCTATCAGTGTTCTCTGCTGGTGATTAGAGTTTGCCATTTTTACCTGACCTGGCTGTTTAATGAAAGAGGCTTCACAGACAAGTTCTGGGAATGAAATCAATTAATTTAGATTCTCTGCTTCGGTTATGCACAGTAGCCATTCTGGCGCCCGTTGATATTGGCCATGACAAGTTCTTATGTGAAGGATGAAAAGAGAGCTGGCAAAGTGGCTACATGTCTTTTATCCCAACAGTTAAGGGGAAGAAGAAGGTGAATCTCTGAGTGTGAGGCCAGACCTATCTGGAAATAGAGTTCTAGGTAAGTTGGGACTGTGAAGAAAATCTCTGCTGCAAAACTAAATGATGATGATGATTGATGATGATGATGATGATGATGATGATGATGATGATGATGATGATGATGATGATGATGATAAAATAGATGCCTGGGATATTGCACTTTCCCATGACTCATGTAAAAATATTTCACCTGATGCGAAGAGGACATCTGTGTGTGCAGTGACTCTTAATGGGTCCATGTCAAGTAAGTGGGGTTATAGAAAGAAGCCTTTCTAGGTCTATCCAATTATGACATTAATTAAATTCACAATATTTGTGTTGAAATACAGCATGGTATGATACACCAAGTCAGATACTGGCTTTCCTCGGAAAAATAGGATCTTAACGTCTGATCACATTTTCATGTTCACCTCAGGTTTTTGTTTCTTTTTTTTTCCTGATGGCCAGTGTGTGGCTATGTGTCCTTCTGAAAGCAGTTTTGGAAAATAAGACCCTGCAGCAGAACAAATTCTTCACTTTTTCGTGAGTGCAGTTTGAGTCATTCTAGAGAATATGTGTAACTTGTGTTTCCCCATTTAAGAAGAGTATTCACAGAAAAACATGTTTGTTTGCAGATACCACTTTAAACCATTTGCAAAACAGGTTACCAAATCTGAAATTCAATGCTACAAAGTAAGTTTCTGGAATATATATTTATTTTAAAAGTTACCATGTTTTTCAAAAAAGGAAACCAATTCCCAAGAAAAATCATGCACTGCTGAATGTGTTATCCTTTTGGATTTCCTTTAAATGTGTATCTTTAAATTCATACTAGATTTACATAATGTTTCCTCGAGGATAAGCCAAACTAATTGAAGTTGTTAACTGGCTAGAAAGATGACTGAATGTTTTAAAGATTGGCTTCTCATCCTTGGAACATGGGATGGATTTCCTACACCTATATTGTAACTCCAGTTGCAGACAATTCTATGTCTGCCTTTGGCCAACAGTAGTTCCAGGAAATCGTATGCAATACAGACACATGCATTCAGCCAAACATCTGAACACAAAAAATGTAAAACATGTTAATATATGTTTCTCACTAATTTTAAAATTACACAAATAGAATTTTTGGTATTTTTAAATAGTATCCCCATCTGATTATCAACGGGGTTTCCATTAATGAATCTTGGCGTGTTCTATGCAGTTTCTATTGCATATATGTGAAATAAACCCTGATGAATGGACAACGAAAAATGACATGATAATGGTATGTGCTTAGTCATGGGGGATGAGAAGGTTTTCTGTAGATATGTGGGAGAAATACCCAAAGGCATCTGGAAAGGTCCATAGTGAAACAATCCATGAGAGTTTTAGGGGGTTGAGAGAGGAAAAAACAAGGATGAGAAACCTCGATGCTAGGAGCAAGCCAGGCGACCAAGAGAACCCAATATCCCAAGGGACTGAGCCTATGTAAGAATTGCAGGATGCGAGAAGGGAATTGGACCTCAGATGATGGAGTGGTTAAGACTAGGGGTACAGGGTGGGAAGATATGAGGATACACGACTCTGTTACAATGGAACAGGTATTCAAAATGCTGAGAAAAACATTGGCCACCATCACTTTTGTTAATTTGTACAGGCACCTCAGCCATCTATACTTAAATTGTGACTTCCCACATTTAAATTATGAATTCATCTGGTGGGTTCTTGTGGCACTATTTGCACACAAATCAGGTGACATGAGCTAGCTTGTTACAAGCAGGAGATTTTTTTGTATATTACAAAAATGCTAAAGGCATTTTGAAGTAATTGGGCATTAATTACTGTCCATAGAAGTTGAGGCCTGTTCATTGGACTGCACACCTTTAGTCCATGTAGTCAGTCCTATTTGTAAAGGGAAAAATTTACAGTGAGGGTATAATGCCAGAACAAAATGTATTGGCAGATGGGTCTTAGAACATACACGATCTGCTTATTTTATCCAGGATTTAATATTAGAAAAACGGCAATAATTACTACCAACTTATTAATGATTTCTTGTCAGAAGATGAGCAAAAATACTCTGGGAAAGAAGTTAATTGAAAGAAACAGAGACAAATTCCTGCAAAGTGCCAGTAGTTAGAAAGTATTAGTTTGCACAAGTCTTTATGTTTTTACTCAATGACAATAGGAGATCCTTTGAAATTTTCTGAATTGAACAAACATATTAATCCACCCTCAGGACATGAGGAATGTTATTAATATTTTCTTTTGTTCCATTTTTATATTGGCAAAGTTAACACTGAGTTTCATAATTGAAACTGAAGAGCAAGAAAACATGAGAAACCAGATGATTGATTGTTTTTGGAATTTTGAGTATATATTTAGGGTTGGAAAGATCAACTTTTACTTTGTGAAAAGTGTTAATAGTCCATAAAGGAAGTGATGTATACATATTACTGAAGAGATACACCACATCCTCGGCTTGAATCATTTATTGCAACTTGCAACTTGGCAAATGTATTCAGGTGATTAAGTTGGTGCCTACAAATGATAGTTCCGATTTACTCTTTTGAGTGCTAACTTGGTATTCATTAAAGCATGAAGCAAGGTTTCTTAACTAAAAAAATAGAATTATTATTAGGCATGGCTCTCATAAAATAACTAAATATTGTGTGTGTATCCACTTCAACATTTACACTCTGATTTTATCAGGCAAAGTGAGATAGAACTGTGATGCTAGCAAGGAGGCAGTAGAGCAATGAATTATGATCAAGATTCAAATGCCATCCTGAATCACATGAAACTTCTCTCAATAAAATCCAACAATATTTAATCAAATAAATAAGGTTCCTATGACTATTATATTTACCTTTATGATATGTTTATATATTTTGAAGCAGTTTCTCAGATACACTTGGCTGAGATAAAATTAAGTGTATATCAAAGCAAGTCCTTCATATATTTCTGCCACATTTTTTGACAGTTGGAATACAGGCCTCACCTCCCAAGTATAGCTAATGCACTGCTGATGATTGAACCCATGACATCTTGCATTCTAGTCAATTAGAAAATTAGATGAGCTTCATTCGATTAGTAACTGGCCTTTACAGCTGGTCTTGCTTCACAAAATTGTAATTCGACAATAACAATCTTCTAATACAACCAGAAAAATCATAATTCAGATTGACTATTTATATTGTGGTATATGTCCTACATTTGCTTTCACCAAGACCAAAGTTTGGATTCATTTGAAACTCTAAATACATACAACAAATCCTTTGGAAATTTGTTAAATACATTGAAAGTGAAACTGAAAACTTTACAAGAAATTCCTTGCATACTTATATCATCATTTTTACCTTGAAACATATCATTTTGTGGTGTGATGTGTTTGTGTGTTTGTGTGTGTGTGGAGGTGGTGACTATGTAGGAAGTTGACGTTTCCACTTGCAAAAAGTTTTTGGTTACTCAACTGTGGCCCGCTGCACAAACAAATCTGAAGAGCTGGCCTACAGGAACTATCTCCACTCTCTTGCAATAATTGTTGATGTAACAATTTTTTCTCTGGAACTTGGAGATATCCTATTTTCCATTTCTATGAAAAAATCAGTGCTAACATTTTCTTTCAGAAAAGTGAGTTTCCTGCACATACAGTCAGAAAGAAACTGAATATTAGGTAATAATATGTGACAATGGATGATAAGTATGTAGGTAGACAGAGAAGTAGGAAAAAATATCTTGAAGATGGAGGTTTCTGTCCCACCTGGTCCCACTAACTTTTTACCCCAAAGAAAGTCTCAGATGTTATATTAATTATTAAACTTTTGAGCAAAGTTTAGAGCTTCCTATTGGACATCTCTGTTTTATTTATTAACACATTTCTATTAATCTATGGACTGCCATGAGGCTATCGCTTACCCATTATCTGGAATGTTACTCCTTCTTCAGAATGGCATCTCTGGTCACACCCTCTCTCCCTTTTTCTCCACAGCCTTCTCCTGGTCTGGTAGCATAGTCTACGTTCCTGCTGGGCTACTCAGTCATCAGTGTTTTGTCCATCAACCAATAAGAGTGACATATAATCAGAAGGACATAAACCAAAATCTACACTTATGTCTCTAAAAAAGATGTTTTTCTTTTCTTTCAATTTCAAATGAATTTTTTTTTGTTAGAAACAATCTTATTTTAGATACCAATCCCATTCCCTGACCCTTCCATATTACATGCCACCCAACAACCCCCTATCTAATACCCTATCCACTCTGCAGTGAGGGTGAGACCTTCATGGGGAATCAACAAATTCTGTCAAATGATTTGGGAAAAGGCCTAGGCACTCCCTCGAGTATCTAGAATGAGAGAGTAGACCTCCATGAGGAAGGGGCTACAAAAGTCCATTCTTTTGCTAGGAATACACACTGGTTCCACTGTCAGAGGCTCAATGTATGCTCACATTGCCGAACAGACAAACACATTAATAAGGCAGATTTGAAACTGTGATGTTTACCCAGTTGTCAGAATGGGGTGGGTGAGCTACAGTTTGGTCACCTCAGCTGTTTCTATGGGTTTTTCAAGCCTGGCATTGACACATTTGCTCATCATTCTTCCCTTTCTGAAACTGGATTCCAGGGGATCATGTCATTCTTCTGCTTCCATTAGCTTCTGGATTAAATCTATAGGATGGCATATAAAGTAGTCATCAATCACTTTATACGGTAAGGGTATTTATGGTTCCTCTCCACTTATGCTTACAGTGTTAGTCAGGATTATGCTTGTGGAATTCTGGACTTTGGCCTTCTGACATATTTCTCTTTAAACCTATAATTTATGCATCTATTAAGGTATCTCTTTTATTGCCCTTAGCTATTCTTTCCCCAAATCAATCTTCGTGATCACTCATGTTCTCCTATCCCCTCCATTTGTCATCTCCTCTTTCTCCTACCTAATACCTCCTTTCCCATATTAGGAGATCTTGTGACTTACCCCTTCTCCGAGGAAGCAATATATGTCTCTTAGGGTCCTACTAATTCCTAGCTCCTCTGGATGTGTGGATTGTAGGCTAGTTAGCACTTGCTCTATGTCTAATATCCATACATAATGAGTATATATCATATTTGTATTTCTGTGTATCGGTTAACTCTCTCAGGATGGTTTCTTCTATTTCCATCCATTTCTTTCATTGTTTATATTCCACTGAGTATTTTTTCCACTGATTAAAATACTGCTGTTTTGAAAGTAGATGTAAAGATATCTGTGTTGTAATAATGTCCATCCTTGGTGTATATGCAAAGATTGGAATTGCTAGATGATGAATCTTTAGAGAAACTTCCATATGGTTGTACAAATTTCACTCCCAGCAGCAACAGAGAAGCATTACCTTTTCTCCACATCCTTTGCAGCATAAACTGTCCATGTTGTATTTTTTTGTATAACCATTCTTTCAGGTGTAAGATGATATCTCCATGTTGTTATGATTCACATTTCTCTGAGCAATATCACAAGTGTCTTTTAGCAATTTTAGATTCCTCTATTGACCAAACTAATTTCCCAAACAATCAAAGATTTCAATCTAAATCTAGCTACACCGAACATCTTAGCAGAGATATTGGGAGGTGGCATTGAATGAATTTGTATAACAGACTACTTCCTGAAGAGAAAAACTGTAGCACAGACACTCAGATTCACATTTAATAATGGAGCCTCCTGAAACTGAGGAGATTCTGTAAGGCAAAAACATAGTCAATAGGACAAGACCAGCCCCCAGAATGGGAAAAGATATTCACCAACCCCCGATGTTTCCAAGAGCTGAATTCAAAAATATATAAATAACTGAAGAAACTAGTCATCATAACACTAAATAATCCAATTAAAAAGTGGGGTAGACACCTAAATAGAGAATACACAATAGGGTTTTACTTCTTATAGAACAGAAAATCTACTAATAAAAAACTTGGACAAGGTCCATCAAAGACTATATTTACTAAGATTAGGTACCCTCATGTCATTTAACATATACAGGTGCTTGGAAATGCCCAAATATTTGTAGTAGGCTCATGTGGAGATTGTACTCTATTGTACAATGGCACATTTTTAGGATATTAAAATCATCAAGGGCAAAATTGCATCTCAGTTGCTCCCTGTTTTTTGGGCTCATGATTTGTACAGAGAGATTTCTGTCACATTTGCCTGGAAATGCTTATGATCTGTCTGTTGCAATCTATTACATCTTCAAATTCTAAACCAAACACACCCACCACGACATCAAAATATATCCTCCTGGACTTAGGCAGAAGGCAAAAGTCTCTCTTTAGCTAAAATTATTTTTACTACAGATGCCACCCAGTAACCTACTATGGCTTCTGTCCATTACACATGTAAGTAAATGCATCATTATACCATTCCAATTGATTGTTGACCACTTACATATATCCCTTATGCTACAGTTCCCAAAATGGAGACAACCTTAAGTTTCTTGTAATGTTTCAGAAGTTTTAAGGCTTCCTGGTGTTTCACTCATACTTTTTGATACATTATTTGTTGTACTTTTTATATTTTGTTTCCATTTTTATTTAAACTAGAAATAATACTGTTTTTCATGTCAATCCAAATTCCCTCTCCCTCCCTGCCTCTGCTGCCCCTGAATAATTCCCTAGATATCCCAGAACTCTTTTGCTACCAAGGGGAATGGGATCTTCAACGGGGGATCGTCAGAGTCTGTCATTTTCTTTGGGATAGGGCCTAGGCCCTCAATCATAGTCTAGGTTGAGGAAGTATCACCCTATTTGGAATGGGATAGCAAAGTTCATTTCTAGGCTAGGGATACGTATAGGCCTACTACAAGGAGTCCCATAGATTTATGAAGCCTCCTCATTGACACCCATGTTCATGGGATCTGGATCCATGATGGGTTCCCAGCAAGCAATATGGGTGCCAAGTGCTCCTCCTTGTTCCTGTCAGCTGTTTCTTTAGGTTTAACCAGCCTTGCCTCATGCTATATAATTGGATAATTGTAGGGAGCCGTCCCTGCATTCTCCATTACAAGATGGCGCCTGCATCCGGCAGGCACCAAATGTAAACAAGATTATTGCGCAGGCGCTGGGTAATTTTCCATTCCTTGATCTCTGCCTATTCCGTGGCGTCATATGGCCCGATGAGCTGCAGCCAATCATGGGGTGACACGTCCGAGGCGGTGGTTGCCAGCCTTTATTAGGGGACGGGATTCTTGGCTCGGGGTCTCCGCTCTGGTAAGCTTATGCTCTCCTCTCAAGACACATTAAAGCTTTACTGCAAAAGGATCTGAATGTCCTATGTGGTTCTTGCCGGCAAGACTATTGCGCGGGACATCTGGTGCCAAAACCCGGGAACTTGTTAACATTGCCGGCACTGCGGAGACCCCTCGGATGGGGCGGATTCAGAACTGCAGGGAGGTACGTTCGGAGAGGTATGCTTTATTCTAACACCTTCTTTTGACTTTGCTTTTAATTTGTCACCACTATGGGATGGATCAGTAAAAGCCTTAATTCTAGTCTTTATTACATTGGTCTTATATTGTGCCCACCGTGGCTGGTGTTCCAGTTCGCGACCAAGCTTACCCCAGGTAGCCTCCAGCATAATGGGCTCTTCAAAACAGAGAGACCTAATTAAAAACTGTCTAGAGATTGAGGCTTGCTGTCCCATGGTAGCAGAGAGTCAAAAAACGCTTAAAGAGGTACAGGATAATATATCAGAAACCGAACGAGATGAGAGATTAGGAGCTCAAAAAAGGAAGGACATGTCTAAGGAAAAAGGCCCTCCCCAGGATACAAAAAAAGGGGGAGAGAAAATAGGGAATAACCAGTCACACCCCAGTAAATTTAAGAGAAATAAAGACTCAAAACCTAGCCTCTACCCTACGGTGAAACTAGAGGCCTTGGAGCTGAGCAACTCAGACTCTGAGATTTTAGACTCTAGCGAGGAAACAGAGCTAGAGCAAGACAGATACCACCCTGATAGATATCGGCTGCCAAAAGTGAAAGCAAATATGAGGCCATCGCCTGTTAATCCAGCGGGTGTACTTCCATCAGCACCCCCATTATTTGGTACTGACTCCTTTTTACCATTAGAGGAGCGGAGGAAACTACAGATGGCTTTCCCAGTCTTTGACAGGGGAAAACCAAACAAAAGGAGGGAATGGGAGCATCCTTACCCTCGGTGCCAAGAGTTGCAATATCCATGGCACTCTTTACCCTTAATTTTCTAAACATTGACGCTCAGGGCCACACTGTGGCCAAGCGTCACACCTCAGAACCTAAAAGGCCAAAGGAAATGGTAAAAGATATCTTAACTGGTCTTTGGAGAGGCCCGGATCCTATTCTCATAAGATCCAGGGGAGCTATATGTGTTTTTCCACAGGATGAAGAGAATCCCCTGTGGATCCCGAAAAGACTTACATGAAGAGCCCCTTCGGACACTCAAAAGTCGGAACTCCACCCTCTCCCCGGGAGTTGAGAGCCGCTATTATCCAGATTAACTCCTGTCCTTGATGGAGAGATTGTCATCATAGATCGCTTCAGCTGTCTCCTATTTTAAGGAATGGGTGGGGATGGGATTGTTTGGTGCAGCCGTTTGCTGCAGATTGGTGTTGCTTCTCTGGCTGGTCTGTAGGCTCAGGGCTCAAACTAAGAGAGACAAGATGGTTATCGCCCAAGTGCTTGTAGCTTTGGAACAAGGGGCTTCCACTGATATTTGGCTAACTATGCTTAAGCAATAGGCCGCCGGCCAGACAGCTCTTGCACACCCGGAGCCTAGGCTCATTGCACAGGGTAGAGTGTCTGATTTGAGCAGCCCATGAGGGATGTTGAGCAAGACATCGCACAGAGAGTTGCCCAGTATGCAGGCTTCTCTGGGAGGCATGTTGTCCTGCATAAGGGTTGCCTGCCCTAGTCTCCCTTTCCCAGAAAAACGGCAGAGGACAGGTCGAGAGCACTTCGGGTCAAGCTAACAGCCTGATGGTGACTCTTGTACACAGTCTTAATGTTTGATTGGGAAGGTACAACCTCTGCCTCTATCCCTCAACATTTGGGTGACCTATTTGCTTGTAAAAATATAAAGCCTTATCATTAATTAATAAAAAAGGGGGAGATGTAGGGAGCCATCCCTGCATTCTCCATTACAAGATGGCGCCTGCATCCGGCAGGCACCAAATGTAAACAAGATTATTGCGCAGGCGCTGGGTAATTTTCCATTCCTTGATCTCTGCCTATTCCGTGGCGTCATATGGCCCGATGAGCTGCAGCCAATCATGGGGTGACACGTCCGAAGTGGCGGTTGCCAGCCTTTATTAGGGGACGGGATTCTTGGCTCGGGGTCTCCGCTCTGGTAAGCTTATGCTCTCCTCTCAAGACGCATTAAAGCTTTACTGCAGAAGGATCCGAATGTCCTATATGGTTCTTGCCGGCAAGACTATCGCTCGGGACATCCCTGATTCTCCATTACAAGATGGCGCCTGCAGATAATAGATCAAGTGACTGTTTAAATGATTATGTCTGCTTCTACTTCCATTAGTTGCTAGATGAAGGCTCTTTGATGGCAAATAAGTTAGTCATCAATCTCATTATCAGAGGTGGGCATTTGAGGTAGTTTCTGCCCTGTTGCTTAGTTGCTTATTTGGTATCATCCTTGTAAATATCCAGACATTTCCCATGTGCCTGATTTCCCTTTAAACCTGTACTTGCACCCTCTCTGATGGTATCTCTTATTTTTCCTCCTCTAGTCTTTGTCCTACAAAACCAGAAGCTTCTGTAAGTAAAAGGACACGGTCAACAATACAAAATGGCAGCCCACAGAATGGGAAAAGTTATTCACCAACCCCATATCTGACAGATGGCTGACCTCCAAAATTAAAGAACTGATGAAGCTAGATTCCAAAACTCCAAATAATCCAATTAAAACGTGGGGTACAGAACTAAATAAAGAATTCTCAAGAGAGGAACCTAACATGGATGAAAGACATCCTTAGCCCATCAGGGAAACGTAAATCAAAACACGTTTTACCTTTTAATAAGGATGTCATATTATTGTTTATAAAATTGGAGAGAACATTCAGGAATAAAACAAAGGATTTGTTGTCCACACAAACAGATGGAGTAATATTATAATCTAGGTTGCTTCCAGGTTCTGGATATTACAAAAAACACTGCTATGAACATAGTCGAATATAAGTCCTTGTTGTATGAATGTGCATTTTTTGGGTATATGCCCAAGAGAGTGATTGCTGGATCTTATGGTAGACTGATTCCCATTTTCCTGAGTAACCACCATAATTATTGACAGAGTCCTCTTAAAAGTTTGCACTCCCAGCAGCAATGTGGGAGTGTTTCTTATTTTCCACATCCTATCCAGCACAGTCTGTCATTTGTGATTTTATTGTAGCCATTGTTTCATGTTTAAGATGTTTCAGAGTTGTTTAGGTTTGCATTTCCCAGATGGCTAAGTAATCTGAGCACTTTCTTAAGTGTCTTTCTGCCATTTTAGATTCCTCTGTTGATAATTCTCTATTTAGTTTTACACTTAATTTTCTATTTCATTGATGGGTGTTTGCATAGCTAGCTTCTTGAGTTCATTGTATATTTTGCATATCAGCCCTCTGTCAGATGTGGGATTGGTGAATAAATTTTCCCATTCTGTGGGCTGTTGTTTTGTCTCACTGACTCTGTTGGTTGCCTTATAGAAGCTTTTCAGTTTCAGGAGGTCCCATTTTTTAACTGTAGATCTCAATGTCTGTGACACTGCTATTAAGTTCAAGTAATAATCCTATGTACGAATTTGTTCAAGGGTATCTCCCAATTTCATTTCTAGAATGTTTTTTTGTGGCTGGATTTATGTTGAGTTCTTTGATCCATTTTGACTTATGTTTTGTTTTGGTTCAAACACTATCTTAAAGAATTAGCTGCCCATTATGTTACCTGTGATAAGAGATCTGAAAAGCATAGGCTCTGTAATATGGAAATTCATGGATGCTAGAATTTCTAAATTTTGACCTGTCAAATCTTTCAGGGATTTTATGCAGGTTTTAGGGAAATTACATGAAATTTTAAATGATTCAGTTACTTCATGTTATATGATTGCTACCTAGATAAGCCAAAATATCAATGAAAACTTATGAAATGAAATTCTTAATATTTCACGGGTTTAAACAATAATTCATTATGTTGTGCATATCTCTCTTGTTAATGTTATTGTTAAGAAAATACACTGCCTTATGCTTCTCAATTCTACATTTCCACTAGAACATCTAGTTGCCTATATGCAAAGCAAGCTTCAAGTTCACACAGTTTTCTATTCAAAATGATTGTAAGATTCAGTTGAAGTAATATACTTTGACATGAAATGGTCTATGAACAAAATCTTAACAAGTTTAAGAGGCATTTCACTATAGAAAAATAAAGGATGGAAGAAAGAAGAAAGAAAGGATGAGTAACTAAAGAAAATAGGATGACAATATAAAAAGAAAATCCAAAATGAATATGGGGAGGGAATGATATTAAAAAATAAAGGTAAAGAGACCATGAATATGCTAATGAAAAAAATAAAAGCTATATTGTTCAAATATATAATTAAGTTTTTTATTGTAGTGTAATTAAATAAAAAAATGTGTATAACATAGAACAAACTGTCCTATTCCACTAAGCAGACCATTTCTTTTTGTTTGTTTGTATGTATGTTTTGTTTTGTTTTGTTTTTGTTTTTTTTCCTACTTTTTTATTTGAATTAGGAACAGGATTGTTTTACATGACAATCCCATTTCCCTTCTCCCACCCTTTAACCCCTACCCCCCCAACAGCACTAAAACCTTATCTGTCACATATCTTCTCTGCTCCCCGTGGATGGTGAGTAAGATGGTATCTCAGAGTTGTTTTGATTTGTATTTCCCTGATGGCTAAGGATGTTGAACACTTTCTTATGTGTCTTTCAGCCATTTTATATTCCTCTATTGAGAATTGTCTGTATAGTTCTTTACCCCCTTTTTATTTGGTTTGTTTGGTGTTTTGGGGACTAGCTTCTTGAGTTCTTTGTATATTTTGGAGATCAGCCTTCTGTCAGATGTGGGGTTGGTGAATATCTTTTCCCAGTCTGTGGGCTGCCATTTTGTCTTGCTGACTGTCTCCTTTAAGCAGACCATTTCTTGCATGATCAGTAAGACCAATTTTATTCTAGAAAATTCTGTAGGATTGAAGCTTCCTGGGTGTACCTTCATGTACATTGTTGCAGATAGTGTTGTATATTTTATCTTTTGGCTGAGTTTTCACATTTTTAGAAATATATCAAACTGGAAAGGGCAGAAAATGATGGGATATTTGCAAACACCCAAATCAAGGGAAAAATAATCATATTATAATGTGAACCACAAAAAAGACAGCAAACCCTAAGAGAATCGAAAATATCTTCTTAACTCTAAGATAATTGGAAGAATATCCAGGATATTTTGTACCCCTGGATATGACTAATGGTTTGATGTAAAGAGCCAATCAATACTCAGTGAAACTCAGGGGAGCTCATTAAAATTTGAATCATTCTTTAGATTTCTGGTTTCTCTGTTTTTCACCAAGAATGAAGTAAGAAACTCCAGAAAAGGTCCAAACTTACCCAGACACTATATGTAGACACCTGGAGTAATAAATTTTATTTCTTCATAATCATGCCAACCACTGTAAGTGTGAGACTGTGACTTCTAACATTTCTAGTTCAAAAATTCTATATCCCTGTATGCCTTGGGAAAGTACACAGTCCATCAGAACCCCAATCTTTAAATATCTTTGAATTTCAATAGAAGAAAGAACCTATGTATGTATGTAGAATTATTCTCTACTATAGACTTGTATGTTCCTTTATAGATTAAGTAGGGCAGATATATCATTAGAGAAAAACATCTTCCACATGAATCTTAAACCAGTAAAAGTGATAGCTTGAAGCCAGGTGGTGGTAGCATACATTTTTATTCCCAGTTCTCAGTGGTATACTCAGATAGATCTAGGTGAGTTTGAGACGATCTTGTTCTACAACAGCTAGTTACAGGAGAACTTACAAAGTAACAGAGAAACTCTGTCAAAAAAATTAAATAAATAAATAAATTAGAAATAGCTTGAAGTGTTACAGAATGTACGTAACAGAGAAAACTTAGTACTTGATGGATATTTCTGAGGCTTAGATTATTACTCAAAGTTTACTTCTTTTGTTTCCTTTTTTTGGTTTTTTGAGATAGGGTTTCTCTGTGTAGATTTGGGGCCTATCCTTGCACTTGCACTGGAGACCAGACTGGCCTCAAACTCACAGAGATCTGCATGCCTCTGCCTCACGACTGCTGGAATTAAAGGCATGCGCCACAAACGCCCGGCCCAACTTCACTTCTTAAGAAAGAGGATATCCAAAAATGAAAGCCATTGAATAACTTTTTTCAGACTGTATTCAGTGACATTCGTGATTGGAGTAACCTACCTCCTTGTGCATATTAAATGCTCTAAAGGACACATGTATTGGAAAGTAAAATATCCTAAGAATACTGTGCTGATCAGGTGTTCTCTGCTTTTTGGTCCCATTATATAGAGAGAACGAATCCAACTGTGATTTCCAGGCAAAATAATGATATTAAGATATGAAAAATTACACACAAGGTAATATAATTCCATACAATTATGTCCTCTTATTATACCTTCATTTGCTTTCTTCTCATCACATAAGTCTATGTGTAATTTGTAAGCATTTTTTTGCATCTTCTCCCTCAAAGGCTCCATATAGAGCTTCAAGAAACCACACTTGTATATAAAGGCAAAATATAAAGAATGCTCAAATATATGAGAAGGTCACTTGCTAAACTGTGTTCATAGCAACATTATTCTCAGTAGCTAGGTCTTGGAAACAAACGTGATTCCTATAAATTGTTGAATGTAAAAAGAAAATGTGGTACATTTTCCAGTGGAGTACTTACTCAGCAGTAAAGAAAAAAATGACATCATAAAATTCATAGGCAAATGCACAGAAATCGAAATAACCATCATGATTGAGGTATCAAAGAAAAAATATAGTATGTGCACATTCATAAGTGTATATGAAATATAAAGCAAAAGATACCTAACCTACAATACAAAACCCTGGAAAAGATACATCCCTCTTACAGAACCAGATGGAAGCAGATGCAGAAATGCACAACTAACTAATATGCAAAGCTCTTGGAGTAAATTCAAAGTGAGAAATGAGAAATACTATGAAATATGGAGACAAGACCATGATGTGGAAACCCACAAAATCAGCTGACCTGAACTAGTGAGAAAACACTGGCTCATTTCCCAAAAGGAGGGAACCAACCTAGGACTGATCACCACCCCCATAATATAGGCAATAATGTTGATTGTCAGAATATATATAATATATATATATATATATATATATAATATATATATATATATATATGATCACTTGCAGTGGGTCTATGGTCTAAATTGATTGCACAAACTGAATGTAGGAGCACATTCTATAAGGAGAGATTCTTGATCAGACTGGACACAGGGTTATGTTTGCTAGAGAAGTTCCTTGGTCCTGCCTCAACTAGATGCTAGGACAGACTTAATGAATTTATGTGGGGAGGCTTTACAAGCTCCAAGGAAAAAAATAGTAAGGTGGGGGGATAATTGGGGTAGGAAGAGGACAGGAGTGATGTAATTGGAATACAAAAATAAATTGAGAAAAACAGTAACAATCAGAGGTCATTAATATCTGCATTGTGTGGTGACATTAAAAATATACAATGGCACATCCCTTAGGATAATAAAATCCCCAAGTGTAAAATAAATCTCAGTTTCTCCCTGTTTCTTGGGCCCATGATATGGGCAGAGAGATTTCTGTCATAGTTGCCAGGAAACACTTCAGATCTATCTGTAACAATCTATTACATCTTCAAATTCTAACCAACCAAACCCACTCATGACATCACAATATATCCTCTGAGACTTAGGCAGAAGGAACAAATCTCTCTGTGTATTTCGCTGTTTTTATTCTGCTGCCTCACAGTAAGCTACTATGGCTTCAGTCCAGTACACATGTAAGTAAATGCATCATTGTAACATTCCAGTTGATTGATGACAACTTAGTTATATACCTTATGCTGCAGTTCCAAAACTGGAAACAACCCTAAGTTTCTTTCACATTTTGTGATGGGTTAAGGCTTCCTTGTGTTTCATTCATACATTTTGTTGCATTAATTTTTGTACTTTTTAGCTTTTTTCTCCAGATTTTAATTTTAATTAGAAACAAGATTGTTTTACACGTCAATCCCAGTTCCCTCTCCCTCTCTTCCTCCCCTGCCTCCCACTAAATCCCTACCTATCCCATACCATTTCTGCTCCCCAGGAAGAGAGTGAGGTCTTCCATGGGGTGGTCTTCAGAGTTTCATATACTTTGAGATAGGGAATAGGCCCTCCATGGTAGTCTAGGCTGAAGGAGTATCCCCCTATGTGGAATGGGCTCCCAAAATCCACTCCATTCCTATGCTAGTGATAAGTACTGATCTGTTAGAAGGGGGCCCACAGATTTCTTAGAGGCTCCTAACTTACACCCACATGCATGGGTTCTGGATCAGTTCCATGCTGGTTTCCCAGTGATGAATCTGTGGGCCAAGAGCTCTCCCTTGTTAAGTTCAACTGTTTTCTGTAGGTTTCATCAGCCTTGTCGTGACCACTTTTCTCATCACTCCTCATTCTCTGTAACGGGATTCCAGTTCAGTTCAGTGTTTATTTGTGGGTGTCTGCTTTTATTTCCATCAGCTGCTGGATGAAGGCTCAGGGTTGGCAGATAAGTTACTCATCAATCTCATTATCAGGGGAGGGCATTTGAGGAATCATCTCCACTGTTGCTTAGATCATTATTGAAAAGTCAATGTTGATTCAATAATTTAATTTGCCAATAAAATTCCCCACCACCAAATATGATAACATAACCATAATCATGTATATTTATTTACTAGTTATTTCATGATCTCTTTTATCAGCAATTATTTTTACAAAGCAAATATATATATTATATGTTTTGTGAATATGAAAACTTAATTAAATTAATATTAGTTTCATTCTTTTTTGTTCTTGGTGCCTTTTGTCTGTCCATCCTTGCTTACTCATTTTTACATTTCTACATTCCTAAACATTCTTTAATTTACTGTTTTATTACAACCTACATATTTTCATTTCTAATTTTACTTGCTTATATATTTTCCTTTTTGTGGCTTTCTTTCCTTTGTCTTTCATCAAATATTTATTATTTCTTTAATTTTTATTTTAAATGCTAAAGATGGTTCTCCTGAACCTCCTACATATCCAACCTCTTTTCTGTAGGCAAAAACATCCCAGTTATTATCATGTGGTGTGGAAATCCCTGTCACATTGTGTGATTTTTAGGCATCTCAATTTGTCAGCAGTTGTGAAACATCACATAGCAGAAGGCTTTCTTCTTCGTGGTGTATATTAGCAGACACTGATTCTACCACTCTGGCAAGAATGGTGTTTACATCCAGTGAAATAGGAAAAGATTCCTGTGTCAAATTTTCTTTCTGATTGCAGATTAACTAGCAAAGATATATCTTGAAATATCAGACTTACTTTAATTTTTGGCAGTTTTATAAAATGTGGTAACAATCCTGTGGAGTAATATCACTATCAGAATTTATAAAGGATTCCAGGTATTGTATTCCCTATAAAGCCAGTCTTCATGGGGATGATATACAATATATAGTTGGAATAATGTTTTTCAAGATTTCCAAACTTTGTAAATGTTAACATAGCTTAGGAATTACCAGTTTAACCAAGTGTGTTCAGAGATATTACTTTAAATAATGGGATAATTTTTATTGTGCACATTTTAGGCACAATAGTGTAATCTGATTGCAGTGAAATGAAATTAGAAGAGGGAAAAAGGAACTTGAAAATACAGAGAAATCTTGCCTCAAAATGTATAAAAAAATTGGGAAACTATTGCTGAGTTAGAGAACAATATTGTGACATTAGAGTATGAGTACACACTGCATAATGGAGACACATATGGCAAGAGTGAATATAGTTTCTGGACTGCATAGAGAGCAGATGTTCCACTTGGCAGAAATAAGTAAGATGATGAAGAGGCCTGTTTCCTCACCTACACATAATGGTTATCAACTGTCTATAGCTACATTGCCAGAGCATCTGATGCACTATTCTGCCTTTCTGGGAATGGGGCAATCATGTGGTGAACATATGAACATTCTTGCAAAATATACATGCAACAAATATATATATATATATATATATATATATATATATATATAATGACCTGATCAAAGTTCACACTTCATTAATCTCAGTATTTTGGAGCTGAAGGCAGAGGAATTAATGGGAGTTTGAGGTCTATTTGGACTATATAATGTGTTTCAGGAATGCCAGAACTCACAAATCTAAAGTAATATGAAAACAATGATAATGCAATAATGATAATGATTATAAAGCAATGTTAATAAGACATAGTGATTTGTTGAGCACTGTATTGGCAGTGGATTGAAAACTCAGCTCTGGAAAACTGGCAAAGAAAGAGGGTCTGATGAGGGAGTCTTTGCTTCAGACTTGGATTATATCGGGATCAATTGAAACAAACTGCATGTGATAACTACGTATTCAGAATGAGTCCACAAGAATGCCAACCAAGGACTCATTACTGGAGAACAAATCATACCAATTATGGGAAAATTGAACCCTGACCTTTATAGGTACTTTGTTAAAAGTGATGGCAGGAGTTGGAGAATTGGAAGAAACTGAGCTCTATGGCATGTTGAGATGGTGGAAAGCATGTTGTTAGTGAAAGTTTTCTAAGAAACTTGTTCAATAAAGCAGGGATTTGAGATTTGAATCAGAAATGAGACTTGGTTGTCTACTAAGCATCATGGTCATTGGTGATAACAGGAAAGAAAGAAAGGGAGGGAGGGGTCTCTTTGAGATTGAGCTTTGTGGCAAAGAGGTGCATTCGCTATACTTTGCCCACTGTAGAAGTCATTGGGAGGATGTGACGGTGCAGGCAGTCTTTGCCATCAGAGGGAGATGCAGTGTCAATAAAACAGAAATTATGTGCTGTACTATCAAATATTACCTTCAATAAAATATGTAATTTCAAAAAATCATGTTATTACGAAAAAGTTTTTCAATCTTTACAAAGTATTTCATCAAGTTCTTGTTTAGTTCCAAAATAAGTCACAACATTTTAACACTCTATAAACAAGTGTTGCATTATTGACATTATTGAAAATTTAAATTGACATTATTGAAAAATGTCCAAACTCTATTTACCAGATTTCTTGCATTTTGAGAGGAGCAAATATAACTATTAACATTCCACACTAAGGCCATGGCAGGTATATCTAATAGTGTTAAATAATCCATGAACAAATTATGAAATTATTACAGTCACTAATCTTGTTTACTTTGAAACAGAATATAATTCGATTTTATAAATAATTTCTCATTTACTCAATGAATAGAAAATTTTCACATAAATTCTGCCTTCTAGTTTTTAATTTTCAATATTAAACTTTCTATATTGGCAATGTAATATAGAAAAGAATCCCTGTTATTTAATTGTAGTTTAGACTTTAATACAGTAGTCATTTGAAATTGCTTATTGTAAGACTAGTTGTAATTATCATTTCTAGATATAATTCATCTTCTGGGGACATAGGAGATTTAAAATCCTGCATTAACTGACTTTCTAATTTTGTCTCTGTATTGCACTGTAGTTTATTCTTCATCCAAATTACTGTTTGGTTATAAAGCTTCTTGTGTTTTGGTGTTCAAGTGTGTAGGTACAGGTTTATTTGTGTGTGTACACATATATAGGCCTGAAGTCAACCTCATGTGTAGTTCCTAATGAGAGGTCCACTTTGTGTTTTGTTACTTTCAATAAGAACTAGGACACATTGAGCAAGCTAAGCCATCTATAACTCAAGAAATAGGAACTTTCCTGTCTCTGTCACCCCAGGGAAGGGATAATAATTGTTTTCCACCATCCCAGTGATTCTTATATGTTTTTTGGGGAATGAACAGCACAGAGATATCTAAGAAGTGTATTAAAAATTTCTGAATGATAACAATAATTCTTTATTTGTGATTTAACAGTAAAATAGTTATTTCCTCTTTATGTGTATTTGAGCTTGGATTTCTCTATGGGTATCTGAGGATATTAAGCTGTGTGCTTTTTGGTTATCATTTATAAATTCCAACCTTCTTTGTACGTGCAAAATTTGGCTGATCCAGTGGAAAAAAGTAGTCTTTGTGATGTTTTTCATGACAAAAAGAGTTGTATTTGCTCATTGAGTGAAATTTTTAAGTGTTTTAAATAATAAGATCAAACCAATATCCTTTAAATTTTATGAAGTGTGTGTTCTCAATGCTGTCTTTTTCTATTATTGCTATATCATATGTT
The DNA here is from genome assembly GCF_003668045.3 of Cricetulus griseus. Lineage (NCBI taxonomy): Eukaryota > Metazoa > Chordata > Mammalia > Rodentia > Cricetidae > Cricetulus > Cricetulus griseus. The sequence goes on along the minus strand of NW_023277410.1, from coordinate 83,524 downwards.
TGCTTTATTTTATCTCTATTTTGTTTGACCCCCATTCATTATTGTACACACACACACACACACACACACACACAAATACGAAAAAATTTGAGTTTTCAAGTTTAGCATGTAACTTTTTATTTGTGTCATTGTACATAGAAAAATATTCTGTTTTGAAAAATATCAGTTACATTTCACATTGATGTCATTAAATGCATGAGAAGAAGCCAAAGAAAGATGTAGAGATTTGGAAAATTCTCAGACATATGGAGTCCTATCTCAAAGAAAGCATGACATCAGGAGCAAATACCATGTATATAGTCATACCACATCTGCAATCAGGACGCAGAGAGACATAAGTGTTATTTTCACCTGACATTCTTTCCTCTTACTACTTTTATGTGTGTATTTGTTTCTTTAATTTCAGTTCTGATGGTAGATGTTCAATAATGATACACTTAGTTTGTGGGTGCCTGAACACTTGTATACACATTCAGAAACCAGTGGAAGTTCCTTACTTCATCGCTATATGACTTCATTTTCCCTTTTAGATTTGGTTCTCAATGAACTAGATTCTCACTGTTCCTGGTAGGCTAGCTGCTCAACAATCTCCTGGAATCTGTATAACTTTGTCCCCAAAGACAGAAATCACAGTCCTTCCACATACTTTACTTGACTAATATGGATTGCAACACAAATAATGATGCTAGAACAGGAAACACTTTTACCAACTGAAACATCCTCCAAAGCCCCTTCTTTTTACATGTTTATTCACTTTTTGATCCCTTGAATGGTGTCATCGCAATTGAGCATAAATGTTCTCTATGCATCTTTCCTGAAAATACCTTCACAAACAGGCCTAGCAATGTGTGTCCTAGGTAACTCCTTTGACATAGAAACAGACAGTGGACATAAAATATAATATCACATTTTCCAGTTTGTATCATTTACTACTTTTCTATTTTACATTTTTAAATTTAATATATATGTGTGTTAATCTAAATAGGTATGTGCACTGGAATCAAGTGCCTGCTGAGTTCAAAAGAGGGTATCAGATGTCCTTGAGTTTGATGTACAGAGTATTTATTAAACAGAATATAAACTTGCTTTAGCAATTATAATTTATTCTTCTCAAAATATGTTTAGATTATGTTGTTATTCATGGTTGCTTGGAATTTAAATATTTTTCTGCATGCATGAATTTATCTATATTCCTACATTCTCATCCTTCTGCCTACTTACAACATTTAGGTCTTTTTGTAATGATTTACGTGTAGCTAATTATGGAAGAAGCTTTTCACACCTCTTCTATCCTCCCTCCCTTGTTCCTCTCTTGTTTAAGCACATGGTACCTCTGCCCTTATTGCTTCATGAGGAAAACAAGAGCCCATTTTTAATATAAGTGCATGGAATCTCTATTAGTATTCAGATGCGGAAAAACCCTCTGGTTTTCCTAGATTTTGCATGATGTATATAAAAATTGTTTGTTTCCTCATAGTGAAAATGAGCAGGAACACAAACTTCTATGCAAGAAAAACTTTTTTTTAAAAAAAGATAATATGCAGAATTCCATTTGCAAACATTTCATTGCATTTTTGCCCTCCACTATTCACATTATTCCTGAAATATATGATTAATTTTTGATTTTATGTCATTTCATTCCAAGTTAGTCAAATTACCTGTGAGAACTGTTTGGTGAATGATTAGAAAGACATGCAGAAATGATCATTTATTCCAAGACACCCTTTCTGGGATTGCTGTGTATTATTACATGTGGAATAATCATTATCATAGGGCCATCTTGTAATTTATTATAGTTCTTGGTTTCAAAAGTGTCTTGATATGGTCAGGGTGCTTACAATTCATGTTTGTTCCATGTAAAGTAAAACAAGTTTCAAAAGTTACAAGACATATTCTGACATGCTATACATAGCATATGTAAGACACCACGTCAATTATTAGCCTTCTGCCATCATTTATAAAGAACAAAGCCTGGTCTATGGAATCCACATACAGACATAAACTTCAAGAGTTTATCTGATTATAGTCCATGGATTAGGGAGGAAAGCCGTCACTGTATCCAACTTTGTCTTATTGAGTGAGAGTACATAAAGTCATTGGCTGCAAACAATGTGGATGGACAGGAACTGAGAAGTCAGTTGAATTACACAGCCATGCCATGGAGAGAATTCAGATTTGGTAAAAAATTCTTTCAGAAAACTCTTCAGAAAAAAAGGAATCCCTGGAATATGGTTGGTACATAAGGTGACAAAAGTGTGTACAAGAAAACATAGTGGGTAGTCTTTTCCCATGGATCTCCCCAAATTACCAAAAACTTTATGCAGTTTTTTAAATAGGCTTATTACTTGATGAGGGATGCTGGAATTGGGGAATCAAAGACAATTCCACAGAGAAAAGTATAACTTTCCACGTGTCCAGAGTAAGCTGTTTATTCTTGTTTCTTGTTGCATGGAGGCTCTGTAAGTATGGTTGTTTGTTAGTATTGCTGCCAATTTGTGTCCAATGTGGTTGTGTGTGTGTGTGTGTGTGTGTGTGTGTGTGTGTGTGTGTGTGTGTGTGTTTATTTCTCTGTTGTATGTCATTGTGCATTGTAACTATTATTCCCTCACGTAATTTCTCCCCATATATACACCTATGTTCCGGTGCCTCTAATGATATAAAGATGAAGCAAACCTTATTTTATTGTCAGATAAAAGAAATTGATATAAGGCAGAGGCAAAAGAATGATATTGTCTCCATTCTGGAAATATGAAAATTGGAGCATAGGAAATATGTCTAAATACTCATCAATATAGTTGAATGGCAAAATCATGTTTTCACTTTCTTGTGTAGGTTATTATAGCCATGTAGTTGTTTGGTAGGAGAATTGAAAATAATTAAAACTCAAAAAAGAGGATTCTAGTGGCTGGAGAGTTGGCTCAGAGTTTAAGAGCACTGACTGCTCTTTCTGAGATCCTGAATTCAATTCCCAGAAACCACATGGTGGCTCACAACCATCCGTTATGAGACTTGGTGCCCTCTTCTGGTGTGCAGATATACATGGAAGCAGAATGTCGTATACATAATAGTAAATAAAATCTTTCTAAAAAGAGGATTCTATTTTGGGAAGAAAATCAATGAGGAAATAATGTCAGTTCATGAGCAGGTGGGGTTGTATTAGCATGTGGGATGTGAACTAGAATGAGACAGAATATTACATCTTAAATTTTGCCTGACAAACCTGGTGATATTCTCTATTCCCTTATTATGTGCCAAGGAAGCACAGAGCAGCTGAAATGCAGTGTTATCATCGGATAGCTTACCATCCCAAGATAATTGGCCCATACATTTTTTAATGACAGTGTACTTGGAAATTGATTCTCCTAACCAGGACATGGCCAAATCCCAGAATGTTGGATTGTGGCTATTAATACTAACCAATTCAATATTACCTGTTATCAGGGAAGATAATCTGTGGAAAACCAGTTCAAAGACCTTTCTTGATGAATGTCCATCTTTCTTAAGAAGTAAATCTATGGATTAAGAAAATAAAAGGACTCAGAATTATCCAATAGATGGTGAGATTTCCAGTGTTGGCTTCTTTCAGCAAGGTTTTAATCCATTTTATTAGACTAGAATGAGAGATTACTGGACAAGATTCCATTTCTATTGGTGGGGATAGCATAGGTGTTAAAGAAAGCTTGTTTCTAACTTAAATAAAAATGTCACTCCGAAGAAACTTGGAGAAACTCATGCTTTAAGAAAGATAAGCATATTTATAGTGTTTTGTTAAGAAATAAAGTGTTAGAATAGTTTTTGAAATGTTGGAAATTCATCAGTTGAGTTTTTAAGGCAGCTGGAACAGTCTGTTGTAGAATAGTCTAAAGCTATTTGCCTGTCAGTGTAACTTATTCTGTTATTACAATGTAGAGCTCCAGGAACACTGAGGCACTGTGAGAAGTATAAGGAGAATTTAATTCTTTTATCTCCATCATTTTATTTAAATTAGAAATGAGATTGTTTGACATGTCAATCTCAGTTCCGGCTCCCATCCCCTCCTCCCCTGCCCCCCACTAACACCCTGTGTATCCTATAGCATATCTGTTCTCAGAGAGAGTGAGTACTTCCATGTGGTATCTTCAGAGTCTGTCATATCATTTGGGATAGGTCCTAGGCAGTCCCCTGTGTGTCTAGTCTGAGGAAGTATCCCTATATATGAAATGTCCTCCCAAATTCCATTCACATGCTAGGTATAAGTACAGATGCACTACAAGAGGGCCCATAGATTTCTTAGGCCTCCTCACTGTCACCTGCATTCATGGAGTCTGGATCAGTTCCATACTGGATTCCCAGTGATCAGTCTGGGTGCCAAACCCTCTGACTTGTTTAGGTCAGCTGTTTTTGTGGTTTTCCCCTGGCTGGTTTTGTTCACTTTGCTCATCACTCCTCCTTCTCTGCAACTGGATTCAAGTTCAGTTCAGTCTTTAGCTGTTGGTGTCTGCTACTACTTCCATCAGATGCTGGATGTAGGATCTAGGATGGCATATATGTTAGTCATCAATCTCGATATCAGTGGGAGGGCATTTAAGGTAGCCTCTCAATTGTTGCTTAGGTGGAGAGTTGGTGTAATGCTTTGAGATCTCTGGACTTTTCCCTTGTGCCTGATTTCACTTTAAACCTATATTACCTCCACTTTGATGTTATCTCTTATTTTGCTCTACTCTATTCTTCATCCTGTAGAACATTCCTGCTCATTTATGTCCTCCTCCCTCTTCCTCTTCTCTCTAGAATTTAGCTCTTTACCTACTGTGAACAATGAAATTCATTCTGAGCAGGCAGGGTTCCAAACTGGCAGAGCATCACAAATAATATTGACTCTGTTTTATGTTTTCAGGCAGACTCGTTGAATGATAAGTTAGATGCAACAAGGAATACCAATTAGGATTATGGTGTGCATTGATGTTTGTTAGACCATGAATGAAATAGCAACTTTGTCCCCTTAAGGGATAAAAGTAAGACTTCAGCTTCTGATTCATCCATGTTGTCTCATGAACTGTTAATTGGAGCAATAGACTGTTGTAATGGACATTTTATTTGACCTCTAATAAGAAGGAAAATTAGGTAAACAAAGGACTTACAGAGTTTTGAGGCAGAAAAAAAATGTCCATCCTGAACAAAGCATGTGTATCTTTATAATTCTGATGGGTTGATACCTAGAGTTTTAATTGCTACTTCTAGAATAAATGATAAAGGCTTCCAGCACATATGCAGAATGCACTCACTCTCCCCCGGGCTCCTCCACACTCTCTGTGTAAACCACAATTGTCAAGAGTTTACACTGCAAGATTCAGAGGCTCTGGCTTCTGATGTACTTCAGACTTGATTATGGGATATCAGGTCAACCCTAACCTGTGAGGTTTCTCATGTCTGTTTAAATGTGTCCAAGAATGTTTAAAGATGTAGCCTATGTAATCATTCCCATTATTAAATACTGAGAAGAAAATTGAAACAGATGTAAGATTCACATGGGAATAAGGCTGCGAGTACAGTCAGAAGAATTTGTAAACAGTGTTTGACAGTTTTGTTATGACAGGTTTGCAGAGCCAATAGACTAACCCAATGAGTCAACACTCTGATGCAGAAGCAAAAGATTTCTTTTTATTTCAAGCTTGTAGCCTAGGATCTCACTGCATGGCAGGCAAATGAGATGGCAACCATTAAGGTTGAAGGCCACAAATTTGAGACTTTCCATGGTTACCAAAGTCATACAAAGTACAGAGTAAAGCAATATATGCATGATGCATTTGAGTGAGAAAAGACAGGGTCACAGGGTCTATCAGATTTACCCTGGAATGGGGGTTCTTTATGTCCAGCAGTTAGCAAAGGAATGTTACTGGAGTTGAGGAGAGTTACCTCCCCTTCTCTGAGAACCTGAGATCAGGCACCAATCATGGCACTCTTGATTGAAGTAGTGAAATTTAACTTTATCTTTAGAAGTTTCCTTTTCAGGTACTAAATTTGTAACTTTTTATTAATTTTAATTTTTTGTTCTTCATTTTACCCTTTTCTTATAGGTAACTCATTCTTTGGTTACCAGTGGACAATAAAATATAACTTTGGGGGAAGCATGGGGTACAGATTACTAAATTTGTATCTATGGCCATCGTGTACCTTATGTAAGGGGTTATCCTTTTGACTTAGCATCTCAATCAGGAATAGTTTGTATTAAATGCTGTCAATTTGTTATGTTATTTAATATTTATTATCAATATCATTTGGTTATATTCTTTTGTATTATTATAGTTACCTTTGTGAACAACATATTTTTGACTTTCAAAAAATTTTCCCTCTCTTCTAACCTAATGGTATTGTATGTTTCTGTATGATACATTGGGGATTGGAGTCTTACATAGCTGTTTGTCTGTATCTAAGTTAAAGGGATCTAAAGACAGACACAACCTGAATGTATGGATTCATTGCTTCAGTTCTTACAAGAACTCTTTTAAAAAATTGTACTTTTTTCATAACACTGTTGAATTTCACAGGAGATAAGGACAGCCCATAGACAGTAATATGTATGCCATCTTGCTTTCAATGAACTTCAGGTGGTGGCCACACCCTATGTGTATGACTTCAGGTGTTCATTTGTGACCCCTTATAAGGTAATGGATCTTACATGCTCTCTCTGTTTGAGGTTAAAGCATCTGAAGGGCAGAATCAGCATCTTGTTGAATGGAATATGCTCAGCTTTTATTTATGTAAGTGCTTCCCTAAAAATACCTAATTATCATTTATCTTGGTTCTAGTAGACTCATTGAAACCCCACCTTCAATTGGATCCTAAGTGTGTTAATTCCCACAATCAGTTTGTGTCGCTGGCCTTTCCTAGTATTCCACTACACAGAGCCGACCTTGCCAGTCTCCTTCTGTTCATTGTGTCAAATGGGCAAGTCACTTCATGAGAACCTGCCCTCTGCTTTGTTAGTTTCATGCTGATGTCTGCTAATTTCCTGTATATACTTAGTAAAAGAGAGGGCAAGGTTCGCTTTGTGAAATGTTTCCACATTCTAGAAGAGAAGTATTGAATAGATAATCCTAAATAGAAGCACCACAACGTCAACTTGAATAGTTATTGCAAATCGCAACTTTGGAAATATGTTTGCATGGTCAGGTTGGGGCCTAAAAATCCTATTTCTTTTTTTCTCTCTTAAGAGCTCTTTTGGTATTCATAAAAATGCGCAAGCATGGTTTTTGAAGTAAAAAGAAAACAAGGAAATTTTATTAGGTACAGTTCTCAAAAATTAATTTTTTCAACTTTTTTTTATTTGAATTAGAAACAGGATTGTTTTTACATGACAATCCCAGTTCCCTTCTCTACCCTGTCCTCCCATACCCCCCCAAATAAAACCCTATCTATCACATATCCTTTCTGCTCCCCCTGGATGGTGAGGCCTTGCATAGGCTGTCATCAAGGTCTATTGTATCCTTTGGGATAGGGCCTATGCCCACCCCCATGTGACTTGACTCATGGAGTATTCATCTATATGGAATGGGCTCCCAAAATCCACACCTATGCTAGGGTAAGTACTGAACTACTTCAGGAGGTCCCGTAGATTTATGAGGTTCCCTCACAGACACCTGTGATGTTCCTGGGGTCTGGATCAGTCCCATGCTGGTATTCTAGCTATCAGTTCGGGGAGCGGGTGTTCCCAGATTATCAGGTCAGCTGTTTCTGTGGGTTTTACCAGCTGGGTCTTGACCCCTTTGCTTTTCACTCATCCTTCTCTGCAACTGGTTTCCAATTAAGTTCAGTGATTAGTTGTGGATGTCTGATTCTTCTTTCACCAGCTATTGGATGAAGACTATAGAATGGCATATAAGACAGACATCAATCTCATTACCATGGGAGGACACTTAAGGTAGCCTCTCCTCTGTTGCTTAGATTGTTGGTTGGTGTCATCATTGTAGCTCTCCAGACCTTTCCCTAGTGCCTGGTTTCTCTTCTATTATGGTATCTCTTTCTTGTTTTTCTCTATTCTTCTCCCGACTCAACTTTTCTGCTCCCTCATGTCCTCTGCAACCCTCCTCTTTTCCCCTTCTCATTCTCTAGCTCCCTCCCCTGTTCACGTGCTACCAATTTGCTCAGGACATCTTGACACTTTACCCTTCTCCAGGCGACCATGTATGTCTCTCTTATGGTTCTCCTTGTTTATTAGCTTCTTTGGCATTGTGGATTCTAGGCTGATAATCCTTTATGCTATGTCTAAAATCAGAATATGAGTGAGTACATACCATGTTTTCTTTTTGTGATTGGGTTACTTGGCTCAGAATGGTTTCTTCCAGTTCCATCCATTTTCCTGCAAATTTCGAGATTCCATTGTTGTTTTTTTTTCTACTTAGTAGTGCTCCATTGTGTAAATGTACCACATTTTCTCTATCCATTATTCTCTTGAGGGGCATCTAGGCTGCTTCCAGTTTCTGGCTATTACAAATGGTACTGCTAGGAACAATGTTGAACAGATGTCCTTGTTGTAAGAATGTGCTTCTTTTATGTATATACCTAGGAGTGGAATTGCTGGATTTTTGGTAGACTCATTCCCATTTTCTTGAGGAGTCACCATACTGATTTCCGAAGTGGCTATACAAGATGGTATGCCCATCATCTGTAAAGCAAAAGACACATTCAGCAAGACAGAAAGGCCGACCACAGAGTAGGAAAAGATATTCACCAACCCAATATCTGACAGAGGACTTTTGTCCAAAATAAAAAATGAACTCAAGAAGCTAGTCTCCAAAATATCAAACAATCCAATTAAAACTTGTGGTACAGAACCAGACAATTCTCAATAGAGGAATCTAAAATGGCTGAAAGACACATAAGAAAGTGTTCAACATCCTTACCCATCAGGGAAATGCAAATCAAAACAACTCTGAGATACCAACTTACTCCTGTCAGAATGGCTAAAAGCAAAAACACCAATGACAATTTATGCTGGAGAGGATGTGGAGAAAGAGGAACACTCCTCCACTGCTGGTAGGAGTGCCAACTTGTACAGCCACTTCGGAAATCAGTATGGTGACTCCTCAAGAAAATGGGAATGAGTCTACCAAAGATCCAGCAATTCCGCTCCTAGGCATATATCCAAAAGAAGCATATTTATACAATTAAGGCATCTGTTCAATGATGTTCATAGCAGCACTATTTGTAATAGCCAGAAACTGGAAGCATCCTAGATGCCCCTCAACAGAAGAATGGGTAGAGAAAATGTGGTACATTTACACAATCGAGTACTACACAGCAGAAAAAAAAACAATGGAATCTTGAAATTTGCAGAAAAAAATGGATGGAACTACAAGAAACCATTTTGAGCGAGGTAATACAATCACCAAAAGAAAAACATGATTTATACTCACACATATGTGGTTTTTAGACATAGAGTAAAGGATTACCGGCCTACAATCCACACTGCCAGAGAAACTAGTAAACAAAGAGGACACTAAGAGAGACAAAGATTGTCCCCTGGAGAAGGGGAAAAGGTCACGGTCCCCTGAGCAAATTGAGAGCATGGGAAGAGGGGCGATGGAGCTATGAAAATGAGAAGGGAGGAAGAGGAAGGATGCAGAGGTCATGAGGGAGCAGAAAGGTTGAGTCAGTTGAAGACTAGAAGAAAGGATATTTGATAGGTAGGGTTTTAGTTGGGAGGGTGGTAGGAGAGGATGGGAAACAAAAAGGAACTGCGATTCTCATGTAAATCAATCTTGTTTCTAATTCAAATAAAAAATGATTAAAAAGAAATATAAACAGAAAACATTTTTAAAAATTGGTGCTCTCAACTAGATATTTAATGTATAAAAATCTTTAGATTCTTATCTATCTCTAAGCACAAAACTCTAGTCCAAATGCAACAAAAGCTTCAATATCAATCCAGGCATACTGAGCTTCACAGAACAGAAAGTGTGAAATTGCCTTGAGCACACTGGGCTTCACAGAACAGAAAGTGCGAAATTGCCCTGAACACAGTGGCATAAGACACCACTACTTAAATATAACACCAGTAGCACAGACAGTGAAAACAACAATCAATAAATGTGAACTACTGAAACTAAGACGCTTCTGTAAGGTAACAGACATTGTCATTGCAACAAAAATTTAGGCTATAGAATGGGGAAAGTCATCAGCATCCCCATATCTGACAGAGGGATAAATCATTAATATACAAAGAACTCAAGTAAATAGACATAAAAATGCAAAATGATATAATTAAAGAAATGGGATACAGAGTCTTAGTCCTGCAAGTACAGGGTCTTCTGGCTGACTTCCCTCTAGGGATCCCTTGAAAAATAGACCCCTGAATTGTCCTGCCACCAAATCCCCCAAAGAGAAAAGGAGGAAGACCAAACCATCAAACATCTACTGCCATTGCAGGTTCAAATCAGCACCTACCAGGAGATGAGTGTGCCAGTCCTTCTCCGGCCAACCTCCCCTGTTGGTGTTCTCTGTCCCGAGGTTACCATTCCCATCACACCATCGAATGCCCCAGAGAGACCTGGAGGTAGATGAAACCATACAGCATCTGCTGTCATTTGAGTCTTGGACCCATCTTAACCAACCTGGAGAGAGCCTTGATCTTGTTACCACCAAGAAAGGGAGAGAATTCACCTGTACCCCCTGGAAGAAGGAATGACAAGATGGCAGTGTAAGATCACTTTCAAAAACAAAAGGCTACCATGCCACCACCAGAACCTAGAAATTGTACTTCATCAATACCTGAACATATCAACCTAGATGAAGCAGAAGAGAAGAACTTTAAAAACTACTTAATTAAGAAGATAGAATCTCTCAAAGAGGAAGTGAGAAAATCCCTTAAAGAAAGTGAAGAAAAATAAAAAAAATGAAGAAAAAACTGAAAATTTGAACCAAAAAATCTAAGTAATCTCTTAAAAATGCAAGTAAAGCCAAGAAAAGAAAGAAAAAAAAAAACAAATGAGGGGAAAAGTCAAACACTTCAAGACCTGAAAAGAGAAATTGAGACAATACAGAAAACACAAACTGAGAGAATGCCAGAAATAAAAAATCTGGGTAAATGAAGAGGAACTACAGATACCAGCATAACACAGAAATTACAAGAGATAGAAGACAGAATCTCAGGTTCTGTAGATAAACAAGAGTAAATAGATTCATCAGCCAATGAAAATCTTAAATTCAACATACCCTTAACAGAAAATATATAGGAAACAACATTAAAACGTCAAACCTAATAATATTAGGTACAGAAGAATTTGCAAAAGCCCAACTCAAATATGAAGAAAACATATTCAATAAAATCACAGAAGAAACTTTCCCAACCTAAAGGAGGACATGCCTTTGAAGGTGCAAGAAGACTACATAACACCAAATATTCCGTTCCAAAAAGTCTATGCTCCATGTAATAATCAAAGCAACATACTTCCAGAATAAAGAATATTAAGGGCAGCAAAGTAAAAAGACTAAGTAACATGGAAAGGCAGACATATCAGAATTACACATGAAAACTCTGAATACTCTGAATGCCAGAAGGTGCTAGATAGATATTTCACAAATATTAAGAGAACATTGATGCCATCTGTGACTACTTATACCCATCAAAGCTTTCAATCTCTATAGATGGAAAACAAGATATTCCATAAGAAAACTAGATTTAAACAAAAGACATCAACAAATTCAGCTCTACAGAAAGTACTGGAAGTAAAACTCCAACCCAAGGAAGTTAACTACACTCACAAAACAAAGGCAATATATAATAGCACATTACTGAATTCCCAAAAAAAAATGGAAATCCACACACATTTCCACCAACAAACAAACATCAAATACAAACAAGAATCAGCAATCATATCAATGGTCTTAACTGGAGTATAAAAAGTCACAGGCTAACAGAATGGATACAAGGACAGAATCTATCCTTCCTCTTCATACAAAAACACATCTCAACTCCAAAGACATTGTACAATCAATTGGACCTAAGATATAAGCTGGTGTAGCTATACCAATATCTAAAAAATTCATCTGTTATTTAAAATTAATCAAGAGAGATGAATAAAACATTTTCATACTCATCAAAAGAAAAATCAATCAAGGTGATGTTTCAATTCTGAAACCTATGTACCAAACAGAGAGGCATCCACATTTACAAAAGAAACATTATTAAAAGTCAAACCTCACATAAAACCTCAAACACTTATAATGGGAGACTTCAACACCCCACTCTCAATACTAAAAAGGACTACAAGACAGAAACTTGCTGGTGTAGAATCCCTAGACTCTGGTGGTGTCATATTAGCCTTATTATGGTTGAACGTGTTCTTATACTGTCGTCTTCCCATCACTTAATACTGTGTGTACAGGAGGGTCCTCCTCTCCCTCTCTTGGTTGTTATGGGTACAAGTCTCTATCTGGTAGGTCTATGTGGATTCAAGGCTCCAAGAATGACATATTAGATGGCTCTCTGGGTGATTCCTTGGTTACATATGACTGGGAGTAGCAGTTAAGGTGACTAAAACAGGGAAAATTGGTCAGGAAAAGACAGGCATTCACCTCTTCCTTTTGGTACCAGTCTAAGATAAGAATGGTGACAGATGCTGGCTGGCTCAGTATGCCTCTGACCAAGCTTTTACTTTTGGGAAACTAACAAGTTTGCTATGCATGGCATGACAAGGAGATATGTTATTAGATATGAATCCTTGTCTTTAAGTTTTGTTCATTTCTGGCTAGCATTTTTCTTTAGACAAATTTACACATTTCATTTCACCTATGGTTTTCCTCTGGAATTTTTCTTTTTCTGTATGTACAACTCTGTGTCTTTTCTTGTGCATGCCTAGATAGTCCTGTTTGTCGCTCTCTTTTTCTCCCCCAATTCTACCCTCTTTAGTATGCCTCCTTCTTCTCACTCTAATAATAAATTTCTTCTCCTACCTTTCTCTGTGTCTACTACCATCTCGTTGCCCCCTTCTGCTGAGGTACTGTCCATTCACTTTTATTTAGACCAATGGTGTGCCTAAAGCAGACAAGGTGTAATATCTTTATAAAATTAATATAAAAAGAATAAGCCTAAGAAAGATAGGAAATAGACAGTGTGAATGTATCCTATGTGGTGCTTTGTTGATACTGAATTTTTATATGTTAATGTAAAAGACATACCTTCTGAAAGACATTGGTTTAAATTTTAATCATAAATGCTAAATTAAACCAACCGATGTAATGTAAAGTTTCTTAACTCCATATTGAAATACTCAAAATATGTTGTATTGGGTGTACAGGTTATGCTTTGTTTCAACAGGAAAGTATAAATTATGGTTCTTTTCAAAATTAATGAACAGACTTGATTGATATTACATACTGCAAATCTTGGATACATGCATTAAAAAATAAACCAAGAAATGCTACAGTACAGCTACCATATATTCTGATCACACAACTAAGTAAACAGTTCTGAGACTGGGTGAGACATTTAAAAATCTGTTGGCTACATAGTCCTCATGAGGTTTTGTGACTCCTAGTGTTTTTCCCAATGTATTTCACACATATGTCATCCAATTTTAAGCTTATATTTAGGCTAACTTGTGTGGTGAAACCATGTTTGTGCTAATAAAATCTGTCTGATGGTCAGAATTGAGCTTGACACTATCTAACTACAGAGAGCAGGAGGTCTTCATTGACAGACAAGATGTGAGGTAGCTAGGCTGAAACAGTATATAAGCAGGGAGAAATAGGAGATCTCCCTCTTGTCTTGCTGAGATGCTAAAGAGGTAAAGTGTGGCAGTGGTTTCCCCAATCCCTCTGATATAAAAGCATTTGCTTCTATATCTGTCTATGGATTGTTATTATTTAGAAAAATTAATAATTTAGTTTATAGATATATTAGTTAAAAAATCTAACAGTGGAATGTAAAGTATAGGGAAAATGGGAGATTAATTCAGGTTTCTGCAGTTGTTATTGAGAATGGGAGTCAAAATTTTGGAAACAAGCACATAGATTATCTTTCTCAATGGCCACATTAATGATAAATCATTCAGTCATCATGAACTGCCCAGTCTAAGAAGTGTCTCAACATAGAATGGTACCAAATGCAGCTGGAGTAGAAAACTGTAAATATAATGTTGCCAAATATTAATCAACTATACTTCCAGATTGGCGCCTAGACCAGTAGTTATCAGAGAGGCTTCATCCAGAAACTATTAGAATCAGGTGCAGAAGCACAGCAAAACATTAGGCTGATCTCAGGAAATCTTTCTTAAGATGGAGTTGAACAATTGTACAAAGCAATGGTATGAAAGACATCACAAGAAAACTCACAGAATCCACTAATCTGGAATTATAAAAGCTCCAAGACTCTGCAGGAACCAGCAGGGACGCTGAATGTAATTGAAATATGTTCTTTGCATATATGTGAAAATTGTGTAGCTTGGTCTTCTGTTGAGGCTCCTGACAGTGGTATCAGTGGAAGGCTCTGAATATTCTGCTGGTTTTTGAGGATCTATTCTGCATTGTTGTTTGGCTTGCCTTACCTTAATAAATATGTAGGTTCTTTGCACTAGGACAACTGAATGAAGAGCAGGTGCCCAAAAGAACCAGGACTGGAGAAAAATGGTTTCTGAGACACCTTTGAAGGTGATCATCCAGAGCACCTCCCTCATATGTGGAATGTGCTTGGGCTTCAAAAGTAGAGATGGAAGTAACCTGTGCCTGTTCTGATAAAAATGGAAACATTAGAGATCCAGATGTACCAAGAACAATGTCAAACTCCCATTCACCGTTTGTATTGGATGTTAGGCCTCCCTCAGCTCTTAAGGCATTGGTGATTGTTGAGAAGATGTGAGTCACTGGATTTCTGGCCTGAGCAATTGTCCTCCTGTTTTGATGTATTTAGACTTTCCTGTGCAGTGTCTACCTGCTGAATTCTGGATTTCATAAAAAGGATGAACTCTGGTCCTTTTTTAGAGATAGAGAATGTGTCCGGTCTTCCATCTGAGAGGGCCTGTGAGTGAAAGTCCAATCTACAGGTATGGTAAGTGTTGTTTGTCCTTGTTTGAACAGCAATAGCTGAAAAGAGTTAGGGGCACAGAAGTATAGATCCACAGCTCCCTCTATATAGGAGGCATCATCCAGAAATCCTCCATAACTTTTAGATTATGCTAAGGCCCCTCCATTAGAGCTGGAATTTATGTGGGCCTCTTATGTAGAACTCAGTAATATCTGTAGTCTCATATGTCCTCATTGTAATATCAGTGTCCCATTCATTAAAAGTGTTTGGTGTCAGGATTCCCTTAGCTATTATTGAAGGGCTGGGAGTTTGTGCATCATATTTTTGCAACTCTAGGGCATTGTGTTCTGATTTTGAAACACTGAGGCTTCCTTGTCATGTGTTTTCCTGTTTCAAACTGCTTCTCCTAGAAGAGAAAAGGCAGCTGTAGGGGTGACACTAGCCTCTGAAACAGATTTTGAAGATTTTGAAGCTTTCACCAGTTTTGAAGCTTTCAAAATCTGTTGAGTAGATTGGGCAATTTTCAGGGACTTTTAATTAGATGGA
Source organism: Cricetulus griseus (assembly GCF_003668045.3). NCBI lineage: Eukaryota > Metazoa > Chordata > Mammalia > Rodentia > Cricetidae > Cricetulus > Cricetulus griseus. The sequence goes on along the minus strand of NW_023277410.1, from coordinate 67,980 downwards.
GAATTTACCAGTCCATGTTGATCAGAGGAAGATGGTCCAATTGTTTCTGCATAAGATCCTGTGCTCTTTGCTTTGGTATCCCTTGAACAAGGCAAAGAAGACCTTAAAACAACTCCACTACAAAGTAGGCAGCAGTCCACATTTTCTTCCAACAGGAGAGACATATCCAAGTGTCTTTTAGCCTTCTCTTGTCTCGGCAGAATGATGACCGAGTTCTTTTTCTCATGAATGGATGGAAAGCAGATAGCCTGAGATCAATGCACATTGTGTTTCTCATTATATTTAGGACTTGAAAAAGGAGTGGTCCTTTTCCATCTTGACCCTTTTAATCTCCTTTGTGAAGCTTGAAGTGCCCACACTGTCTGTAGTTACTTCAGGTCCTGCATGATAATACTGGCTGTCTGCATGTACAGGGTCAGGGAAGCTGACCTACCTGAATTACATGCTCGTGTCCTGGTCTAAATGTGAGTCTCTGAAACTCAATCTGTGCTGTTGTTGTGTTGTAAAATCCACCTGGGCTTTATTGGTTGTCAAATACTCCATGGTTTTGGCTCGTATGTAAACCTTTTGTGGGTCCTTATTACTGATAGAGGTCCATGTTCTGAGAGTCCACGATGTGTGGTCAAATGGCCAAAGCCTATCTCAGGACTGTAGGCCTCTCTCCACTGATCTAGGCAGTTGAGCCGAGGATACTGTGTTGATATATTGACCTCAGGCAACGGGGGTTAAAGCATGTTTCCCACGGCAAATGGAAGCAAGAAAATGGTAAGTGACTGTGTTTGTAGGATTCTTTTCTTAACAAGACCTGTGCACACTTCAAGTACGCCAAATGAAGGGAGTGACAGTTGACTTCAGGAAGTGATCGAAGTAGCACTGATGCGTCTGTATTCAGTGTTCTCTGCTGGCAAGGGCAATTTACCAGTGTATCCCAATCCCAACATCAACTGGCTGCAGGACAGGATTCAGCAATACAGTTTATGGGAGGTTTTTCTTTGCAAGACCTGGCCACAAGCCCAACAGGCCAAGCATAGAAGGGGAATGGCAGTTGGGTTCACGAAGTGATCAAAGTTCCAGAGGTTTGCACGCAATCAGTCTTCTCTGCTGACATTCTTGAGGTGTGCGCCTATGGAGTTCTCAGTTGGGCTAGGGAATTCACCGGTTTTACCTGATGGGGCTGTTTAATGGGAGAGTATGCGCAGACATTCCAGCTCTGGCAATGAAGACCAATAATTTGGACTCTGCATTAGGGTGAAGCATACTAGCTACTCTTGCACCCATTGAAAGAGTCCAAGGCAAGTTAATTACTTCAAAAATGAAGAGAGTAGGCAAAGCGGCTGCATCTCCTTACTCGAAACAGTTAGGAGGAAGAGGCAGGTGTATCTCTCAATGTGAGTCCAGACTGATCTGGAAATAAAGTTCTTTGTAAGTCACAACTGTATAGAAAATCTCTCCAGAAATGTTAAGTCTATAATAATAATGATCATGATAGTAATGATAATGATATTAATGACAGTGATAATAATAATAATAATAATAATAATAATAATAATAATAATAATAGTAACAATGACATAGATGCTGGGATACGGCACTATCCAATGCTTCATAAAAGGGCTGGCACTTGTTGCACAGAGGCTCTCTATGTATAATGTGAAACTTGATGTGTCCAACGCAAGTAAGGAGTCTTATAGAAAGAAGCCTTCTTATATCTATCCTACAATAATATTAATTAAATTCAAAATATCTGTATTAAAACACAGCATGGTTTGATAATCATTTGCTGGATTTACCGAGGAAAATATCATCTTAACAGCTGATTACATTTTGATGTTCCCCTCACAGATCCTTCTAATAGTGTGCAACTTTGTGTCCTTCTGAAAGCAGTTTTGCATAAGGAGCAACTGCAACCGGTCAAAATATTCACATTTAGAGTGCAAATTGAGGCATAATAGAGAATATGTGTAAACACAGGTTACCCATGTGAGAAGAGGATTCATAGAAAATCATGTTTGTTTGTAGACACCACTTTAACGCATTCGTAAACAAATGGAGCAAAGCTGAATGCATTGGTACAAAGTAACATTAAGAAGTACAAAGTTAACTAAAATGATACCATGCTTTTCACAAAAAGGCAATCAATTCCCCCAAAAAAATCATGCACTGCTCAAAGTTTAAGCTTCTTGATTCCATTTAAATGTGTGTTTCTTTAAATTCACATTTGTTTCAACCAATGTTTCCTTGAGGATAAGCCATTCTAATTGTAGTTGTTGAGTTGCTGGAAAGATGACTCTTTTTTTTTGAGCATTACTTTCACTTCCTGGGGACTTGGCAGGGATGTCCAGCCCCTATATTTAAATCCAGTTGCAGAAAATCCTATATCTGCCTCTGGCCCACATTAGCACCAGGAAATTGTGTTTTATGGTGACATGCATTTATGCAAACATTTAAATGCAAAAAATTAAGATATTTTAAAATTTATTTCTGACAAAGTCTAGAATTACACAAATATATTTTGGTGCTTTTAATAGCATCCCCATCTCATTATCAAAGGGTTTTCCATTTATGGATCTTGGTAAGTTCTGCTCAGCTTCTACCACATTTATGTGAAATAAACCCTGATGAGTGGATACAGAAATATAACATGATACTGGTAAATAATTAGTTATTGGGCATGAGAAGGTTTACCGTAGCTATGAAAGAAAAATAGCCAGAGGCATCTGGAAGGGTACACAGAGATAGAAGTCTAAAATAATATAGGGGTTGAGAGTGAAAAAGACAGGGATGAAAAACCATGATGCCAGTAGAAATCCAGGAGACAAATTTACCTCAATTTCCAAAGTGACTGAGGCTATAAGGAATCACCAAATGGGGAAAGGGAGTTGGGCCTCAGGTGTGGTAGTGGTTAAGTGTAGGGGTACAGGGTGTGATGTTCTGAGGAGCAAGGACTCTTTTATAAGAGAACAGGTATTATAAATTCTGAGAAAAACTTTGGCCACCATCCCTTTTGGTAAATTGTATAGGCAACTCAGCCATTTATACTTAAATTGTCACTTCCCACATTTAAATTTTGAATTCATCTGGTGGCTTCTTATAGGACTGCTCCCACACAAATCAGGTGACATGAGCTAGGTTGTTAAAACCAGGAGAGTTGTTTGGGTTTTTCAAGAATGCTAAAGGCCATTTTAAGTAATGGGGCTTCTATCAGTTACTGTCCCTACAGGTTGAGGCCTGTTCATTAGATTGCACCCCTTTAGTCAATGGAGGCAGTCCCATTTGTAAAGGGACAAATTCTCAGGGAGGGCATGGTTCCAGGATAAAATGCATTGGATGATGGTCATAAATCTGCTTAATTATAGCCAGGATTTTAATATTAGGAAAAACTGCAATAATTACTATCAACTTAGTAATGATTACATATCAGAAGATGAGCAAAAAGATTCTTGGGTAAAAGATCTTTAAATGAAACAGAGACAAATTCCTGTAATGTACCAGTAGTTTCAAAGAATTAGTTTGTACAAGTCTTGTTTTTTTTTTTCCTCAAACACAATAGAATTACTATTGAAATTTTGTTCATTGAACAAAGAAATGTATCCACTTTCAGTACAGGATGGATTCTTATTAACATTGGTGAATTAGAAAATAGTATGTTTATGTTATTGATGTTGACATTGGGATTCATATTATTGAAACTTAAGTGCAAGAAAACATGAGAAACAAGATGATTGATTTTGTGGAATTTTGAGTATATACTTAGGCATAGAAAGACCAGAGTTTACTTTGTCAAAATTGTTAATAGTCCATAAAGGAAGTGATGTATAGATATTACTAAAGAGATGTACCACATTCTCATCTAGAATATCTTTATTAAATTGAAACATGACAAATAAATCCAGGTGATTATATTGGGGCCTGCAAATGAAAGCATGGTTTTTAAGTGACAAACAGAGAATTCTTAATAGGTCTCTCTCTTTTAAAATAACAAAATATTGTGTGTGTGTGTGTGTGTGTGTGTGTGTGTGTGTGTGTGTGTGTGTGTGTGTGCAAACACTATATTACAATATAATTTTATCATGTATTTTGAGAGAGGACTGTGATGCTAACAATGATGTAGTAGAGCAACAAATTCTGATTGAGTCACAGGCCATCCTGAATCACTTGACAACATCTGTCAATAAAATTCAACCATAATTAATCAAGTAAATAAGGATTCTATGGCTATTATATTTAATTTTATGAAACTATGGCATTATATTTAATGCAGGATCTCATATACACCTGGCTGACCTGGAAGTAAGTTTATACCTAAGCATGTGTTTCATATATTTATGCCTTCTATTTTGACAGTTGGGATACAGGCCTCACTTCCCAAGTATAGCACTATAGCACTTCTGATGATTGAACCCAGGACTTCTTGGATTCTAGTCAATTAGTAAATTATCTGAGCTTAGTACTGTTAGTAGCTATGATTAAGAGCTTGTCCTTCTTCGCACAGCTGTAATTCTACAACACCAATTTCCTAATAAAACCAGAAAAAACATAATTCAGATTGAACCTCAGAATTGTGGTATGTGTCCTTCATTTGCCTTTAACAAGACCAAAGTTTGAAGTCAATTGAAACTCTAAATACACACTACAAAACTTTCAAAATTCTTTAAATAATTTGTGAATTAAATTGAAAACATTTGAAAAAATTCCTTGCATACTTATATCATCATCCTTAACTTGACAAATATAATTTTGTGATGTGAGTGTGAGTGTGTGTGTGTGTGTGTGTGTGTGTGTGTGTGTGTGTGTATGTGTAAAGGGGGAAGTTACACAGGAATTTGCTTTTTTTTACTCTGGAAATTCTTTTTGTAACTCAAGTAATCCACAATCCACAAACAACTCTGAAGAATATTGTATGTGAGGGGATTATAGGTGACAATGTATGATAAGTATTTAGGTAAACACAGAGGTAGGAAAGAAGTATCTACATTTCTATTAATCTATATATTGTCACAAGGCTGTGGCTTACCCATTTTCTTTCATGTTACTGCTTCAACCGCATGGCATCTCTGTTCAGACTCTCGCTCCCTTCTTCTGCACAGCATATTCCTGGTCTGGTTGCCCTGCCTGCATTCAGACATTGCAACTCGATCATAAGTGATTTGTTCATAAACCAGCAAGAGAAACATTTAGACAGAAAGAAATATCCCACCACCTTCTCTTTTCTCTCTTAAAGTTTGTTTCTTTCCCTTTTTAATATATTTTTATTTAAATTAGAAACAATCTTATTTTACATATCAGTCACATTCCTTCTCACTGCCAAAATCAAATGCCCCCCCCCACAAATGCTGCATTCTATCCTCTGTCCTCTCCATAGAGATGTTGAAGCCTTTCCTGGGATCATCAAAGTCTGTCACATGATTTCGGGAAACGCCTGGGCACTCCCCTGAGTATCTAGAGAGAGTTGTGCTCCATAGGGAATGGATTATTAAAGTCCATTCCTGTGCTAGGAACAAGTACTTGTTTCAGTGCCAGAGGCCCATAGAGTACGTATATTTCACAAATGACACCCACATTAAGAAGGGCAGATTTGGAACTAGGATGACTCGCCAGTTGTCAGAATAGGGTCTGTGACATCCATCAGCTACTGGATAAAGGCTCTATGATGGTGTACAAGGTATTCATCAATCTCATTATATGTGAAGGGCATTTATATAGCCTCTCTACTATTGATTAGATAGGTAGATGGCATTGTCCTTGAGAATTCCTGGACATTTGCCTAGTGACATATTTCTCCTCAAACATATAATGTATCCCTCTATTAAGGTATCTCATTTCTTGTTCTCATCAATTATTTCCCTAATCAATCTGCCTGATCCCTTATGTTCTCCTATCCCCTACTCTTCCACCTACCTACCACTTCCTCATACTCCCTATTTGTCCTTTCTTTGCCTTCCCCCCAAACACATACATCTATTTGTAAGTTGTAATCATGACCTCACATTACACCTTTGTTTGTGTTCCCTCTTTTTGCTATAAATATTAAACACAGCTCAACATTAAAGATGAATACCCTAGATAAAGAAGCTAGGATGGCATATAAGGTTGTCATCAATAACATTATAGGTGAAGTGCCTATTGCTTGGATTGTTACTTAGAATTATCCTTGTGGATTTCTGGACATTGCCTTGTAGCATATTTCTCTTTAAAAGTATAATTTATGACTCTATTAAGGTTTCTCTTTTTCTTGCTCTCTTCTGTTCTTCCCCTATTTAATTCCCCTGATCCTTCATGTTTTCCCATCAACTCCTCTTCTCCCCTCCTTTTTTCTCCTTCCAACCTCTTCCTCCCAATGCTCTCAATTTTTTCAGGAGATCCTGTGCTTTTCCCCTACACTGAGGAAACATGCATGTGTCTCTTAGTATCATACTTGTTCCTAGCTACTCTGGAGATGTGGATTGTAGTATAGTTATTTTTCTATGTCTAATATGCATACATTAGTGAGTACATAACATCTTTTTTCTGTGTATGGTTTACCTCACTCAGGATGGTTTCTTCTATTTCCATTCATTTGTTTCATTCTTTTTTCCAACTGAGTATACTTTACTGTTTAAATATGTAACATTTTCTTTATCCATTCTTTATTCAAGGGACATCTTGGTTGTTTCCATTTTCTTGCTATTACAAATACTGCTGTTATGAACATACTGTGCAGCTGTCCCTGATGTATGAATGTACATCATTTGGGCATGTGTCAAATAGTGGAAGTGCTAGATGGTGAAGTATACTGATACTCAGTTTTCAGAAAAACTTCCATACTGAGTACCAAAATGGTTGTACAAGTTTTTACTCCCAGCAGCAACAGAGAATCATCCCCCTTTCTCCACATAATCTCTAGCATACACATTCCACGGTGTTTTTCTGTAACCATTCTGACAGTTGTAAGATGATATTTCAGAGTTGTTACTATTTACATTTCCTGATGGCTTTGGATGATGAGTGTCTTTTACACATTTTAGATTCGTCTATTGAACAAGCTAAAGTCAAAATGGATCAAAGACTTTAATGTAAATCCAGGAACATTAAACCTCTTAGCAGAGTAATTGGGAGCTAGCCTTGAATGAATTTGTACAGCAGACCACTTCCTGAACATAACATTAGTAGCACAGTCACTCAGATTGACAATTCATGAATGGGGACTCCTGAAACTGACAAGGTACTTTAAAGTAAATGAACGTCAACAAGACAAGACAGCAGGCCTCAGAATGGGAATATAGCTTTTCCAAACCCATTTCTAGCCAAGGGCTGATTTCTATAATATACAAAGAGCTAAAGAAACTACTCAACCTAACACCAAATAATCCAATTCAAATATGAGACATAGAACTAAAAAGTCAATGAACAATAGGGCTTCACATTTTATGAAAAATATTATTTACTAATAAAAAACTTGGAGCATGTTTTTCATGGGCTACATTTAGTGAGATTAGGTGCCCTCATGTTGGTCATTTGCTTGGAAATACCCAAAAGTTTTGCCATAGCATTATTTGGAGACTCAACTCCATTGCATGGTAATACTAAAAGTTGTAAAATGGCACATATCGTAGGATATAAAAATCCCCAAGTGTAAAACTGCCTCTCCGTTGCCACCTTTTATTTGGGCCCATGATAAGGGCAGAGAGATTTCTGTCACAGTTGCCAGGAAACACTTAGGATCTGTCTGTCACAGTCTATTATATCTTCAAATTCTAAACTAACCAAACCCACTCATGACTTCACAGTATATCCTCCTGGCCTTATGCAGAAGTCACAAATCTCTCTCTGGCTTTGCTATTTTCACTTTTGTTGCCCCACAGTAATTAAATATGTCTTCAGTGCAGAAAACATGTAAGTAAGTGCTTCATTATAATATTTGCGTTGTTTGATGACCACTTAGATATCTCCCATATGCTGCACTTCCCATAACAGAGACAGCCCTAAGTTTCTTGTACTTTTTTGTGAACGTTTAATGTTTACTGGTGTTTCTTTCATATGTTTTGGTACATTAGTTGTATTTTTTACCCTTTATTCTCCATTTTTAATTAAATAAGAAAAATATTGTTTTACATGTCAATAAGTTCCCTGTCCCTCACATCCTATCCTGCCCCACTAATGCCCTACCCATCCCATATCATTTCTACTCCTTAGGGAGAGTGAGGTCTTGCATGGGCATATTCAGAGTCTGTCATATCCTTTGGGATAGGGCCTAGGCATTCCACATAGTCTAGGCAGTATGGGTATTCCTCTATGTGAAATGGCCATTCCTAGACTATGGATAAATAATGATCTACTAAAAGAGGCACCATATATTTCTGAGGCCAACTCATTGACACCCACATCCATGGGTTGTGGATCAGTCCCATGCTGGTTTGCCAACAACCAGTCTGGTGGCCAAATGCTCCCGCTTGTTCAGGTCAGGTGTTTCTGTGGGTTTCAAAAGCCTGGTATCCTTGACCACTTTGCTCATAATGCCTCCTTCTCTGCAATTGGATTCCATTTCAGTACAGTGTTTATCTGTGGGTGTCTGCTTCTAATTCTGTCAGCTGCTGGATGAAGGATCTAGGATAACATATAAGTTAGTCATCAATCTCATTAACAGGAGAAGACAATTAAGTTAGCCCCTCCTCTGTTGCTTATATGGTTATGTGGTGTCATTCTTGCAGTTCTCCAGACATTTCCCTGGTGCCTGATTTTTTTAATCTATTCTGGTTCCCTCTCTGATGATATCATTTATTTTGCTCTCCACTATTCTTCCCACTACACAACCAGTAGCTTCTTTAAGGCAATGGACACAGTCATCAGTATAAAATGGCAGCCAAAAGAATGGGAAAAGATATTCACCAAACCTGTTTCTGAAAGAGGGCTGATCTCCAAAATTTACAAATAAATCAAGAAGCTGGTTTCCAAAACATAAAATAATCCAATTAAAAAGAGGAGTTCAGAAATAGAGAATTCACAATAGAGGAATATAAAATGGCTGAGAGACATATAAAAATAGTGCTCAACATCTTTAGTCATCTGGGAAATGAAAATCAAAACAACCTTTTAGCTTTTGAAAGGCATGTCATATTCATAAAACTTTAGAATATTGGAAAGAACTTATAGGACTAAAATGGATGTCTACGAAAACAGTTTGAAGAATATAATCATGCAGTCATCTAAAAATTACATAAAACTAGCTTTCACATTAGAATTGTGTTGTCTCAACTTCAAGAGTAGAGGCCACAATAACCAAGACCATTTGAGATCCCAGGAACGTGAGGTTTTAGAGAGGCAAGAAATATCAAGGGACAATTGATGTGACTCTGTCTAGCTGATAACTCAGTTCTCTACTGAGAATATATGAAAGGGACACAGAGAATGTCCTCCCTTGTACATTAACACGTATAAAATCCTGGCTTGTTATAATTTGCTGTCCTGACAAATCTTCCCACCAAAGGATTTCTGAGTCTGTGATTTTGCTTTCCATTGTGAAACAAATTGGGTGTTCTTTCCATCTACCCTGGAATCTGAGCTCTTCACTGGGGTCTATAGTTTTTAAACCACCATAGGCTTAATGACAGACAACTAGCCTCAATGAATGTTGATATCTAAGGATGTACAACGATGGTTGTTTTGGGGAGAGTAAAATATCCAATGAGAACACTGTATTTCATGTAGCTTCTTGGACACATGACATGGATTCAAAGAATTCCACAATAATTGAACAGTGACATATGCCTTGGCAAACAGGCAGACACAGGTAACATGGAATATAGGACACAAAATTCATACACATGCTTACATATATTCCATTGTAAAATCACCGAAAAGTAATACTTTCCTCTAGATTCTTAATAGATTTGTTTGGAGAATACATTTTATAAGTCAGGAAGAAGTTTCCATTCCATAAGTCATGAGCCTACAGAGTCAACCTGATTAAATTTGAGAAATTTGGTGAGTTACCTGGAAAAATACTACCCCGTGTTGTAGGAGACATTATATATTCTTTCTATATAAACCTCAGAATAAGAAAATGTCCTTGATTCATGTGGACAAGCCTTTAGGTCTCAACAGGTGATTTTTTCATGTCAAATGTCTGAAAAGATTATATATTTCTATATTTTGTGGCGACATTCTTGCCTGTTCTCACTAAAAAGATATCTATCCAGAGGATGGTAGTTTTTTCTGTTCTGATAATTGGATTATAACCTGTGTTAGTCTCAGATTCTTTTAATTTGTGTCAGTATGTGGTTTGTACAAGTGATCACAGTGTTTCTTTTTGAACTTGGATAGCTCTAGTATGAGATATGGCATCCTACACTATTATATGCAAGCATGATTTTTAGATGTCTTCTGAATTTTTTAATGTGTAGATATATTTCTTCTTCCATGCTCTTTTCTCATATTTATTTTGTCAAACATTGCTTTTTTCCTCTCTCTCCATCATTAGGGGGAACAGAGATTTTTATAGGCATATTATTTCATCATCACATATATTTTAATTTTAAATTACTTATTTTATGTGTATTATTTTTATTAGTTCTGATTAGAAACAAGCTTGCTCCACATGTAAATCCTTACTCCCTCTCACTCCCCTCCCTTAGTCCCATATATTCCCCCTTCTTCACCCCCCCATGATACCAGGGAGGGCAAGCCCTCCAATGTATGTTTCCCAAACTCTGTCATATCATCCTAGGCATAGCCTATGCACTCACCCCTGTGTCCAGGCGAGAGAGCATCCACCAATTTGGGATGGGCTTCAAAGTCCCTTATTGCAACCTTATAAATATTGATTCCCAACCAGGGGCCCTATGGAGTGCTGTAGCCTCCACATTGACATCCACATTCAGCTGTCTAGATCAGTCCTTTGCTGGCCTCTAAGACATCAGTGTGCTGTCCATGTTCTCCCTCTTGCACAGGTCAGCTCTTTCTGTGAGTTTCACCAGCCTGGCCCTGACCCCTTTTTTCTTCCTTCCTCCCTCTCTGCAACTGGGTTCCAGAGTTCATTCTTTGTATACCTGTGGGAGACTGGGACAGCTTCTATTCACCACTGGATGAGGGCTCCAGAATGGCATGTAAGGCAGCCATCAGTTGCATTATAGGGGAAGGTCATTTAGGGTAGCCTTTCCACCATGACTCAGATTGTCAGTTGGTTTCATCCTTGTATATCTCTGGAAATATCCCTAGTTCCAGATCTCTCCATAGAAATATAATGGCTCCCTCTGTTATTTTATCTCTCATCCCGCTATCCTCTATTCTCCCCCTTGGTCAACCTTTCTGCTCTTCCATTTCTTCCTCTCCCCTCCTCTTCTGCTCCTCTCATTCTGCCTGCTCCCACTCCCCTAATCTCATGCTCCTAATTACCTCATGATATCGTGCTCCTTCCCATTCTCCATGCTCCACACATTTTTCTCTTAGAGTCCTTCTTGTTTCCTAGTTCCTTTGGTGATGTAGATTGTAGGCTAGTAATCTTTTGCTTTATGTCTAAATTTCATATATGAGTGAGTACATACCATGTATATTTGTGACTGGGTTACCTCAGGATAATTTCTTCTAGTTCCATCCATTTGCCTTTGAATTTCAAGATTTAATTGCTTTTTCTCTGCTAGTAATACTCTATTGTGTAAATGTACCAAAGTTCTATATCCATTATTCAGTTGAGGGGGATCTAGGCTGCTTTCAGGTTCAGGCTATTACAATCAATGCTGCTGTGAACATTGTGTAACATATGTCCTTGTTGTATGAATGTGCATTCTTTGGGTATATGCCCAAGAGTGGGATTGCTGGATCTTGAGTTAGACTGATTCCCATTTTACTGAGAAACCACCATACTGATTTCTAAAGTGGTTTTACATGTTTGCACTCCCACCAGCAATGGAGGAGTGTTCCTTTTTCTCTACATGCTCTCCAGTATAGACTGTCATTTGTGTTTGTGATTTTAGTTATTTTGTCCAGTATAAGATGATATCTTTGAGTTGTTTTGATTTGCATTTCCCTGATGGCTAAGGATTTTGAGCCATTTCTTAAGTGTCTTTCAGACATTTTAGTTACCTCTGTTGAGAATTCTCTATTTGGTTCTGCACCTCTCTTTTTATTTTCATTGATTGGTGCTTTGGTGGCTTGCTTCTTGAGTTAATTGTATATGCTGGATGTCAGCATTGCCAGATGTGGGGCTAGTAAAGATTATTTCCACTGTGTGGGCTGTCATTGGTGTTTTTGATTTTGGCCATTCTGACAGGAGTAAGATGACATCTCAGAGTTGTTTTGATTTGCATTTCCCTGATGGCTAAGGATGTTGAACACTTTCTCATGTGTCTTTCAACCATTTTAGATTCCTCTATTGAGAATTGTTTATTTAGTTCTGTATGTCACATTTTCATTGGTTTGTTTGGTGTTTTGGAGACTAGCTTCTTGAGTTCTTTGTATATTTTGGAGATCAGCCCTCTGTTAGTTTTGGCTTTGTTGAATAATCTTCCCAGTCTGTGTGCTGCTCTTTTGTCTTGATGACTGTGTCCTGTAGGGGAAGCTGTAGCCATGAGGGCATGGTCAGGGTGATGTAGAGTCAGAGGAGGTCAGGTGGCTGGGCTTTTGGTTTCACCTTTTTGGCTTGCTGTACAGACTGTTGCTGCTCGGGCTGGCTAGGTCGCTTGGTAAATAAGGCTTTTTTACTAACATATACCCTTGTATTTCTGCCTGGCTCTGTATTGGTAATTTCCCACTTTAGTGTCCTTTGCCTTACAGAAACTTCTCAGTTTCAGGAGGTTCCTTTTACCACTTGTTGATCTCAGTGTCTGTGCTACTGGTGTAATGTTCAATAAGCGGTCTCCTGTACCTGTTAATTCAAGGTAATTTCCACATGTCTTCTAATAGGTTCAGTGTAGCTGGATTTATGTTGAGATATATGATCCATTTTGACTTAAGTTTTATGCAAGGCGATAGGCTTGGGTCTATCTGCAGACTTCTACATGCCTGTAACCAGTTATACCAGGGATGTTTTGGGTATCCTGGATCTTTTGTTTCTCCATATAAAGTTGAGAATTTTTCTTCCAAGGCCTGTGAAGAATTGTGTTGGGACTTTGATGGGTATGGCATTGAATCTGAAGATTGCTTTTGGCAAGATTGCCATTTTTACTCTGTTAATCCTATCTTTCAAAAATATGTGAGATCTTTCCATTTTCTGGTATCTTTTTTAAGTTCTTTCTTTAGAAACTCAACATTCTTCTGGTACAGGTCTTTCCCTTTTTTGGTTAGTGTTACTCTGAGGTATTTTATGTTGTTTGTGGCAATTGAAAAGTTTGATGTTACTCTGACTTCTTTGTCCACCAAAGTGTCATCGGTATATAGTAGGGCTACAGATATCTTTGAGTATATCTTGTAACCTGCCACTTTGCTGAAGGTGTTTATCAGCTGTAGGAGTTCCCTGGTTAGAGTTTTTCAGGTCACTAATGTAGAAGATCATATGACTTTTCCTTTCCGATTCGTATTCCCGTGATCTCCTTTTGTTGTCTTATTGCTCTAGCTAGAACTTCAAGGACAATAGGGAGGAGGTATGGAGAGAGTAGACAGCCTTGTCTTGTCGCCAATTTTGGAGGAATTGGATTGAATTTCTCTCCATTTAATTTTGTGTTAGCTGTTGGCTTGCTGTATATTGCTTTTATTATGTTGAAGTATGTTCCAGTTAACCTTGATTTCTCCAAGACATTTATCATGAAGGGGTGTTGGATTATAACAAAGGCTTTTTTTGGCATCTAGTGAGATGATCACGTGGTTTTTTCCTCAGTCTGTTTATATGCAGGATTACATTGATAGATTTTTGTATGTTGAACCATCCTTGAATCCCTGAGATAAAGCCTACTTGATCATGGTGGATGATTTCTCTGATGTGTTCTTGTAATTGATTTGCATGTATTTTATTGTGAATTTTTACATCAATGTTCATGAGGGAAATTGGTCTTTAGTTGTCTTTCTTAGTTGTGTCTTTGTGTTTCTTGGGTATCAAGGTCATTGTAGCATTGTAAAAAGAGTTTGACTATGTCCCTTCGGCTTCTATTGTGTGGAACAATTTGAGGAGTATTGGTATTACCTCTTCTTTGAGTTTCTAGTAGAATTCTGCACTGAATCTATCTGGCCCAGGGCTTTTATTGAATGGGAGACTTTTGATCACTGCTTCTATTTCCTTGGAGGTTATAGGTCTGTTTATGTTGCTTATCTGTTCTTGATTCAATTTTGGTAAGTGATAACTGTCCAGAAAATTGTCCATTACCTTTAAAGTTTCAAATTTTTTGTAGTACAAGTTTTCAAAATATGAAGTGCAGATTCTCTGGATTTTCTCCTTGTCCATTGATATGTCCCCCCTTTCATTTCTGATTTTGTTAATTTGCATGTCCTCTCTCTGCCTTTTGGTTACATTGGCTAACGGCGTGCCTATCTTGTTGATTTTCTCAAAGAACCAACTCTTTGTTACATTGATTCTTGAATTGTTGTCTTCATTTAGATTTTATTGATTTCAGCCCTCATTTTGATTATTTCCTGGCATCTGCTCCTCTGGGGTGAATTTGCTTCCATTTTTCTAGAGCTTTCAGGTGTGATGTCAACTCTCTGGTGTGACTATTCTCTAGTTTCTTAAAGTGAGCACTTAGAGCTACGAACTTTCCTCTTAGTACTGCTTTCAAAATGTCTATTCATTGTGTGTGTGTTGTGTCTACTTATTCATTGAATTCTAGGAAGTCTTTTAATTTCTCTCTTATTTATTCCTTGAACCTGTAATGGTGCAATGGCATGTTGTTCATTTTCCATTAGTTGGTAGGTTTTCTACTATTTGTGTTGGTTTTGATTTCTAACTTTAAAGCATGGTGGCCTGATAAGATACAGGAGATTTTTCCAGTTTTTTGTATCTGTTGAGGTTTGCTATGTTGCTGAGTATGTGGTTGGTTTTTGAGAAGGTTCCATGTGATTTTGAAAAGAAGGTATATTCTTTTGTGTTTGGATGGAAAGTTCTATAGATATCTGTTAATCCCACTTGGTTCGTAACTTCTGTTAGTTCCTTTGTCTCTTTGTTAAGTTTATGTCTGGAGGTCATGTCCAGTGGTGAGAGTTGGGTATTGAAGTCTCCCACCATCACTGCATGAGGTCTTACTGGTAACTTTAGTTTTAATAATGTTTCTTTATATGAATGTTGTTGCCTTTTTTGGTTCATAGATGTTTAGAATTGAGATTTCAATGGAAGAATCTAAAATGGGTAAAAGACACTGAAGAAATTGCCAACCATCAGGGAAATGTAAATCATAACAACTCTGAGTTATCATCTTACTCATACCAGAATGGCTACAGAAAAAAAAAACACCAAGTAAAATTTATGCTAGAGAGGATGTTGAGAAATGTGAATGCTTCTGCATTGCTGCTGGGAATTTAAACTTATACCATGATTTTGACAGAACATATGGAAATTATTCTGAAAACTGGGTATCAGTCTACTTCACCAATATCAATTCCACTCTTTGGTATATATCCAAAGGATGTACATTCATAAAACAGGGACGTCTGCACAGCAATGTTCATAACAGCAGTATTTGTAATAGCAAGAAACTGGGAAAAAAACAAGATGTCCCTGGACTAAAGAATAGATAAAGAGAATGTGATACAATTAATCAATGTAGTACTACTCTGTGGAAAAAAAGAATGAAGAAAATAGATGAAACTAGAAAAAAAAGTCCTGAGGGAGGAAACACATATACAGAAAGACAAACTTGTTACATACCCAGTAATGTAGGGATATGAGACACAGAGAAATGATAACTATTTTACAATCCACAACTACATCGAAGGTAGGAACAATTAGAACAATAAGAGAGACATACATTTTCCTTCAGAGTAAGGGAAAGGCACAGGATCTCTTGAAGCATGGGGAAGAAGGAGATAACTATGAGAAATAGGAGTGAAGAAGAGGAGGGGATAGGAGAATATGAGGGAGGATTTCTTTTGAGAAGAGTAGATGAGAACAGGAAAACAGATAACTCAATAGAAGCATACATTATAGGTTTGAAGAGAAATATGGCACTAGACAGATATCCAAAGATCCACAGGGCTAATACCTACTAAGGATCTCAGCAATAGTGGAGAGGCTACCTTAAATGTACTTACCCTATAATGTGATGGATATCTTCCTTATATGCCATCCTAGAGCCTACATCCAGTAGCTGATGGAAGCAGAAGTAGACACCCACAGCTTTACACTATCTGAACTCAAGTAATCCAATTTCAGAGAGGGAATTATTTTTTTTATTTCCTTTTTGAGTAAACATTTTTACAAAATCGGTGATCACAAGGATGGAGAAAACACAGAAACAGCTGACCGGATTAAGTGGGAGTACAAGGAACCCATTCTGACAAATGGGGAGCCATCAAAGTACCAAATCAGCCCTTCTAAATGTGGGTGTCAGTTGGGAGACATAGGCACTCTATGGGCCTCTGGCAATGTAACCAGTATTTATTCATAGCACTTGAATGTAATTTGGGAGTACCTGACTTATAGAGGTTTGCTCTCTTATTCTAGATACAACAGGCAGTGCCTATACCTTGCCCCAAATAATGTGACAGAATTTGATGATCCCCCAAGAAAGGCCTCACCAACTCTGTGGAGAGGATGGGCAATGGGATGGGTAGTTTTGAGGGGGGATGTGAGTATGGAAGGTTGAAGGAATTGGATTAATATGGAAAACAATACTCTTTCTAATATAATTAAATTTTACTGAAAAATGAAAGAAAATTTTAAAAAAGCAGAGAGATAATGGGATATGGCAGGGTATGCCCTTCTGTATATAGGTTTCTCGTAGAGGTTGATGAACAAAACACTGATGATAGAGTAGACATATAGGAATATAGCCAGTGCTACAAGAGCAGGAGAGGACTGGAGAGAAGAAGGGTGATAGAGGCTAAGAAAAAATGTCATGCTTCTGAAGGAGTATCATGCAAGAAAATGGGTAAGCCATAGTCCCGTGGAATATATAAATAGAAATGGGTTAATAACTGAAACAGAGCTAGCCAATATCAAGCTTCATGTAGAAAAATAAAAGCTAAAAGTACTACAACTAATGTAGCAAAATGAATGTGTGAAACACAAAGAAGCCTTAAACCTTCACAAAAAAGTACAAGAAAATTAGGGTTCTCTCCATTTAGGGAACTGCAGCATATGGGATATATCTAAGTGGCCAGAAATCAACTGGAATATTATAACGATGTATTTACTTACATGTGCACTGGAAGGAAGCCATAGTAGCTTACTGTGGGGCAGCAGAAGTTAACATAGTTAAAGCTAGAGAGAGACTTGTGCCTTCCGCCTAAGTCCTGGAGGATATATTGTGAGGTCATGAGTGGGTGTGGTTGGTTTAGAATTTGAAGATGTAATAGATTGTGACACGCAGATCATAAGTATTTCCTGGAGAAATGTGACAGAAATCTCTCTGCCCATATCATGGGTACAAGAAACAGGCAGCAACTGTGAAACAGTGTTGTATTTAGGGATTTTAATATACTAATGTATGTGCCATTGTACAACTTTTATTGTCATCACACAATGGAATTCCTTCTCCAAATGAGCCTATGACAAAAGATTTGGGCAATTCCAAGCACCTGGAACTGTTAACCAAAATGAGGTACCTATTTTCACTAAATAAATATAGTCTGTGAAGGATCTGCTCAAATATTTTATTAGTAGACTTTTCTCTTCCATATGGATTAAAATGCTATTGAGTATTCTCTATTTAGTTGTGTACTGGACTGTTAAATTTGATTATTTGATGTTTTAGTTACAAGTTTCTTCAGTTTTTGTATATTTTATAAATCAGCACTTGGCTTGATTTGGGGATGTTGAATAACTTTTCCTATTCTGTGGGCTGCTGTCTTGTCCTGTTGACTATGTATTTGCCTTACAGATTCTCCTCAGATTCAGGAGGCCCCATTATTGAATTGTCAATCAGTCTGTGCTACTATTGTTATCTTCAGCAAGTGCTCCACGATACAAATTCATTCCATGACACCTCCAAAAACTCTGCTAAGAGGTTTAGTTTGGTAGGATTAAGATTGAAATATTTGACCCATTGAGACATTAGTTTAGTCTATAGAGGAATTAAAATGGCTAAAAGACACTTGAGATATTGGTCAATGTCCATAGCCATCAGGGAAATGTGAATTATAACAAATCTGAGATATCATCTTACACTTGCAAGAATGGTTACAGAAAAAACACTATGGACAGTTTATGCTGGAAAGGATGTGGAGTAAGGGGATTGCTTCTCTGTTGCTGCTGGTAGTGAAAATTGTGGAACTATTTTGGCAGTCAATATGGAAGTTTCTCTGGATGTTGGTTATCAGTCTATTTCACCATCTAGCAATTCCAATCTTTGGCATATTCCCAAAAGATGTATATTCTTAAAACTCAGATATCTGTACAGCTATTTTCATAACAGTTGTATTTTAATAGCAAGAAGCTGGAAACAAACAAGAATTCCCTCATCTAAAGAATAAATTAAGAAAATGTGACACATATAATCAATTGAAAAATACTCAGTGGGAATAAACACTGAAACAAATGGATGGAACTAGAAGAAAACATCATGAGTGAGGTAAGCCACACATAGCAAATCAAACATATTATGTACTCACTAATGTCTGGATATTAGACATAGAGCAAGTGATAACTCCCCTACAATGCATACCTCCAGAGAAGTTAGGAGGTAGTAGGACCCTACAAGAGACATACATGTTTCCTCAGAGAAGGGCAAAGGCACAAGAGCTCCTCAAGCATGAGGAAGGAGGAAATAAGCAGCAAAAAGAGGAAGCGAGAAAACGTGGGAATAGGTGATCATGAGGTATCAGGAGGAATGATTAAGGGGAAGAATTGATGACAGCAATAAATTAATAGCTTATTAGAGGAATAGATTTAAAGAGAAATAAGTCACTAGGCAAATGTCAAGAATTCTGCAAGAATAATCCCAACTAACAGTCTAAGCCTTAGTGGAGAGGATACCTTCAATACCATTACCGTATAATGTGATTGATGACTACTTTATATGCCATCGTATAGACTTCATCCAGTAGCTCATGGAAGGAGAAGAATACATGCAAAGCTAAATAATGACCTGATCTCCTGGAATCCAGGTTCAGAAAGGGAATAACAATGAGCAAATATGTCAATTCCAGGCTGGAAATGCCACAGAAACAGCTGATTTGAAATAGTGGTAGCTTGCCCACCCCATTCTGACAACTGGGGAACCAACAGAGTACCAAAACAGCTCTTCTTAATGTGTTTGTCAGTTGGGCAAAGTGGGTACTCTATGAGGCTCTGACAGAGGAACCAGTGTGTATTCCTAGCACAAGAATAGACTTTTGGTGCCTCTTCTCTACAGAGGGCTACACTTTCATTATAGATACTTGGGGGAGGGCCTGGGCCTTGCCCCAAATGATGTGACTTCTTTCTTTAACTCCACTTACTTTCCCTGGACACTTCAAGATTCACTGAAGACACAGACAGCCTCTGTGCAACAGTTGCCAGCCCTTTCCATGATGCATGGGAAAGTGCAGTATCCCAGAATCCATGCCATTATTATTATTATTATTATTATTATTATTATTATTAATCATTATCATAATTATCATCATCATAATTATTATTTTAGTTTTATCTTTTCAGCAGACGTTTTCTATACAATCCTTAATTACAAAGAACTCTGTTTCCAGATCAGTCTGGACTCACATTCAGAGATATGCCTACCTCATCCTCTTAACTGTTGGGATTAAAGACATGCAGCCTCTCTGCCTGTTCACTTTTCATTCTTGATTTAAGCAACATGCTGTGGCTTCTATCATTGGGTGGCAGAGTTGCTAGTATGCTTCACCCTAATGCAGAGAATCCAAAGTATTTGTCTTTATTCCCAGAGCAGTATTATCTGTGGGAACTCTCCCATTAAACAGCCTGGTCAGGCAAACGGGGCTAACACCCCTCAACAGCAGAGAACTCTAATTGCATGCACACATTTTGAATGCCAGCAGAGAACACTGATCATGAGCAAACTTCTGGAACTTTGATAACTTTGTGAACCCAACCGCTATTCCTTTTCTGCCCTTGGACTACTGGATGTGTGCCCAGGAGTTGTGAAGAAAAACCACTTATAAACTATAGTGCTGAACCTTTTCCAGAAACCAGTTTCCATTGTAGGTCAAGCTCCACTGGTGAACTGTGCTTGACAGCAGAGAATACTGTTTAGAAATGCGTCTCTGGAATTTTGATCACTTCCTGATGTCAAGTGTCACTCCTGGTTTTCCTTTGGCCTAATTGAAGTGTGCACAGGTCTGGTTAAGGAAAGAATCCTTACAAACACAGTCGCTCCAGGTCTAAGTACCAAATGAGAAGACTAAGTGAATCTCCCATTTTTCCAGTATTTTTCTCTCCACTGTTATAATATTTTATAAATGTGTGTGTAAATAAAGTTATTAATTGTTCTAAGTAATAACAACCCATAGTCAGATACAGAAGAAAATGCTGAGATATCTGAGGGAATGAGGAAAACACTGCCACACTTTACTCCTTTGCATGTCAGCAGATAAGAGAGTGAGAGTTCATAATTCTCCTTGATTATATCCTGTTTCTACCCAGGACCTCATTTCTTGTCTCTCTGCAAAGGCCACCTGATCTCCTTTGTTATCTAGTGGCAAGATCTATTTTAACCCTTAAACAGATTTTATTTGCACAAACAAGTTAGCACCACATATATAAGCCTTTAGGGAAACATCAGGAGTCCCTCCACCTTATGAGAACTATATAGTCAACAAGATTTTTAAATGTCTCACACAGACTCGGAACTGTTTGTGTAGTTATGAGATCAGCATATATATCAGATGTGCTGTAGCTTTTCTTGGTTCATTTTTAATGTATGTATCCAACATTTCAAACATGGATTTCCAATCAAAGTCTCCATTAATTTTGAAGAGGACCATTGTTTATTCTTTCTTATGGAGTGAAAGCATAACTTGTACCCCCCAACTCAACCTAATTTGGTTACAATATGGTTTAATTTAGCATTTACATGAACCAGGGTCTCTCAGAAGCTATTGTCTTGTACGTTACTATTTAAAAATTCATCATCATCGAACCAAAATTGATGGTTCATTCACACTGTCTTTTTCCTACCTTTATTAGGCTAAATAATATTTTTAAATTACTTTATTCTTTAAATATTTTATTTTATTATTTTTAAACTATTATTTTTCTGTCTATATCAGTTTATCTATCTTATTTTTATACTGTATAAAATATGTTTAATAGTCAAAGAATTGTTAATTAGTTTATGCTACATATTATTATTTGTCTAAAGGTATACTGTATCTGTTCATGCTGCCGTTGTGAAAGATTTAAATTTGTGTTAAATTGTTTTGAGCTGCGTATTTTGAATATATAAAGATGTGTTGCAGATGTTTTTTTCTTTCCAGACAAGGCACAATATTCATCTAAATAAAAGTGAATGGACAGTATCTCAGCAGAAATGGCAAGGAGATGGCAGTAGACAGAGAAAAAGTTAGTAGCAGAATCACATGATTAGAGACATAAGAAGTGGGCATAGTAACAAAGGGTAGAATGGGGGAAAAAACAGGGAGACACCCAGGGTATTCAGGCTTACACAGGAAAAGACACACATTAGAACATACAGAAATAAAGATAATAATCACAGAGGCAATAAACCTTATACGGAAAAATAAAAGACTCATGATAGCCCAAACAACCCTGTACAATAAAAGAACTTCTAAAGGCATCACAATTCTTGATTTCAAGCTCTACTATAGAGCTATGGTCCTGAAAACAGCTTGGTATTGGAACAAAATAGACAAGTAGACCAATGGAATCGAGTTGAAAACCCTGATATTAACCTGTACACTTAAGAACAGCTAAGTTTTAACAAATAAACTAAAGCTATACAATGAAATAAAGAAAGCAAATTGTGCTGAAATAACTGGATGCTGGCATGTATAAGACTGCAGATAGATCCATGTCTATCGCCTTACACCAAACATAATTCCAAATGGATCAAGACCTCAACATAATTCTAGCCACACAGAACTTATTAGAATAAAATGTAGGTAAAAACCTTAAACAAATTGGAATGTGCAAACATTACACCAGTAGCACAGACACTGAGATCAACAATTAATAAATGGGACCTTGTGAAACTGAGAAGATTCTGTAAGCCAACGGACACTGTCAACAAGACAGAACAACAGAAAACAGATGGGTGATGATCTCCAAAACTTTCAAAGAACTCATAGGGGAAAGACATGAGTAAATTTAACTAAAGAAAAAATGCTAGCCAAAAATGAACAAAATATATGGACAAGGATTAATAACTAATTACATGTCTCCATGTCATGATTAGGGAATTGTTGGTTACCTGAAAGAAAAAGCCTGATTGCAGGCAGGCCAAGCCATCCAGAATCTGCTGTCATTCCTATCTTGAACTGGCACCCACAGGCAGTTTTGAGTACCTGGCCTTTTCCTGCCCACCTTTCCCTGTTGAAGTCTCCTGAACTGTAGTCCTCAGTTCTGTCCCTCCCAAAATCCCCACAGAGCCACCTAGCATCTGTAGACATTGGAGTCTTGGACCTACCTGCACCTACCAGAGAGAGACTTGGACCCACAACCACCAAGAGATTGAGAGAGCCTAATGTGATAGGAAGACAACAGTATAAGATCACATCCAACAATAGAAACACTAATATGACACCACCAGAGTCTATGGATTCTACACCAGCAATTTTCTACCTGGTAGTCCTGTCCAGTGGTAAGAGTGGGTTGTTTAAGTCTCCCACTATAAGTGTATGAGTTTTTATTTGTGATTTGAGATTTAGTAATGTCTCTTTTACGAATGTGGGAGCTACTATGTCTGTACTAGGAACTGTCTGCTTAGCATTGCTTTCACAGGATCCCATAAGTTTGGTTAGATTTTGTATTATTTACATTGAATTCTAAAAAGTTTTTTATTTTTCTTTATTGCTCCTTTGACCCAGTGGTCAGAACTTTAATCACTTCAGTTATTTTTCTGCTATGTTTACTTCTGGCAGTTCTATCAATTTGTGAATTGTGGCTTTGAAGTCTCCCAGTATTAGAGTGTGGCCTTTGATTTGTGACTTACACTTTAGAAATGTTGTCTTTACAACTGAGGTTGATGCTATATTTGGGACATGAATGTTGAGAATTAAAACATCACCTTGTTGGACATTACCTGTGATTAATATGAAATATCATTCTCTATTTTTTGAAAATTTTATTCTGAATTCTATTTTGCTAATTATTAGGCCACCTTGCCAGTCTGTTTCTTATGTAAATTTTATGGGAAAATTATATCCCAAAGTTTTACCATGAGGTAGTAACTGTCTTTAATGTTGAATTTTGTTTCATGTTTGCAGCAGAAGGATAGATCCTCTTTACATTAACAATCTATTAGCCTGAGTCTTTTTATGAGTACAATATGTCCACTGATAGTAAAAGATATTAATCACCTGTGATTCTTAATACTTTATACTTTTTATCAATTTATTTTTTGTTCCAATTCCACCCTTCCTCTCTTCCTGCTACTCCCTCTCCCTACCACCTCTCATTTGTTCCTTGGAGCTGGTAAAGTCTCTGCTAAGAAATACACTACATCGGTCCTATTATCCAAATGAAGCAGGAACAAGGAACCTCTCTAGCAACCATAACTTCATTTCAAGGCTGACAAAGGTAACTCTCCATAAAGAAAGGGCTCCAGAAAGTCAGTTTGATCATTAGAGTTAGAAATTGGACCCACTGCCAGTGTCCATATATTGTCTGACTATCATCATTGTTACCTGAATTAAGGGAGTATAGTTCAGTCCAATGTAGTAGTCCTCCTTTTCAGACCAGAGCCATTGATCTCGTAGTAGCTCAGGTCAGAATTATGTGTGGGTTTCCCCATCAGGGTCTTGTTTTTCATAATATTTCTCCTCTCTCACTTTGAAATTACTCCAGAAGCTTAGCCATATGGTTAGCAGTGAATACCTTTTCCAGGGGTTTGGACTGTAGGCTATGTTTTTTTTTTTCGCTTTAATTCTGGTATCCACTTATGAGTGGGTACATACAAATTTTTTTTTCCTTTCATGGACACCTCACTCATGATGTTTTACTCTAGTTCTGTGCTTTGCCTTCAAATTTTAGGATGCTATTTTATCTTACTGCTGAGTAGTACACCATTAATTAAACAAAATCTATTTTCTTTATGCATTCTACAGTTCATGCGCATCAAGATTGTTTTCAAGGTTTGGCTACTATGAATAATGTTTCTATGAACCCAGTTGTGTAAGATAACTTATGGTATAATTGAGCGTTCTCTTGGTATATAACTTCACATTCATGTGTATTCCTGAAGCTGTATTAGGTACCTTTGAGATAGAAGAAACAAGAAAATGCTTACAACATTCAGATAGACTTATGTGCTAAGGAGAAGACAAATGAAGATGTAATATGAGGTCATGATTATGTGGGATTGTGTTATTTTGGCTGATGTGACATACCTTAATATCATTATTTTTGCCTGTCAATCACAGAGAGATTTGTTCTTTCCATAACATTGGACTACCAAGCATAGTACCACTGAGAAGCACTCTTTTCTTTGGATATTTTACTATATAAAATAAGTGTCCTGTACAGCATTTGACATTCACAATGTGGGAGGAGACTCCAATCAGTCCATGGACAAGGCCATGAACAATAGCCTTGTATCTGGCACAATTACTCTGTAAATGACATATAATGTAATTGAATACAGTACGCAAAAGTTATTCAAAGGCCTTTTTTGA
This sequence comes from Cricetulus griseus, assembly GCF_003668045.3. NCBI lineage: Eukaryota > Metazoa > Chordata > Mammalia > Rodentia > Cricetidae > Cricetulus > Cricetulus griseus. Next base: position 43,116 of record NW_023277410.1, on the reverse strand, counting down.
TATGAGGTCTCCCCAACATCCCATTTATGTTGTGCCCTTTCCAGTTTGATATTGTTTAAATTTGTAAAAAATTCGAATAAAAAATAAAATATCAAACACTATCTGTGAGAAATTGCATGAAAATAAACCCAGGAGGCTTCAACCCTACAGAACTTTATATAAGAAACTTGGTCTACCTGAGCATGGGAGAAATGGTCTTCTTAAAGGAATAAGACAATTTGTAATATGATATTCACATTTTTAGATTAAATTATACTATAATAAAATCCTCATTGTATGTTTAAACAATATCATTTATGTCTTTTCATTAGCACATTCATGGCCCCTTTACCATTCGTTATTGCTATATAATCTAAACTATATTAATTAGTATATAAACTACTGAAATCATATTTATTACCATCTTAGTTTTCAGTTCTAGTTTCATTTATTAATCCTTGTTTGATTATGTATTCCTACCTGCCTTTTCCCAATCATTTTATATCCTTTATTTTTAATATTATTACCTCCCCATATTTACTTTTAATTTTCATTTTAGATTTTCCTTTCTTGCTGTCTTTAGATACTCCTCCCTTCTTTCCTTCTTTCTTCCATCCTTTCCCTTATTTTTTACTGTGAAATGTTCTTTTAAAAACCTGAAGATTTGGTTCACAGAAAAATTCATATAAATTATATTACTTCAAATGAATCTTACACTTATTTTGAATAGAAATCAGTGTGAACCTTGTGTCTTGGTTTGCTTATAGGCATCTACTCTTTCTATTGGAAGTGTAGATTTAAGCATAAGCAGTGTATCTTCTTAGCAAAAATATTAGCAATATAGATATCCATGACATAATAAATGATTGTTTAAACCCATGAAATATAAAGAATTTCGTTTCACAAGTTTCTATTCAATTCGTGGCTTATCAAGATAGCAAACGTATAACATGAAGTAATTGAATCATTAAACTTCGATGGAATTTCTCTTAAACAAGCATAAAATCCAATCAAGATTTGTCAGGTCAAAATGTAGAAAGTCTGGTATCCATGATTTTCCATATTACACAGACTGTGATTTTCAAATACTCTCTGATCACAGATATAATAATGGATAGCAAATGGACAGCTAATACTTAAAGATAGTGTTTCACTAAATAAATTTGACGAATGGGCAAGGAGGGAGAAATCCATCTATATATCAAAAATTTCAAAGACATCCAAAATCATGCTTGCATATTATAATGTAAGATGCCATATCTAGTATTAGAGCTACATAAGTTCAAAGAAAGAACAATGTGATCACTTCTAAAAACTATATATTGACACAAATTAAAAAGAATCTGAGATTAAAAGAAGTTATAGTCCAATGATATAAAAGACAAAACTAACATTCTCTGAATAGTTATTGACATTTTAGTGAGGACAGGTAAGATTCTTGTCTCAAAATTTAGAAATAATTAAACTTTTCAGACATTAGAAATGAAAAAAAATCTCCTGTTGGGACCTCCAAGCTTGTCCACACCAATCAAGAGCATTGTCAACAATAACCATTGTACATCCTTAGACAGCACCATGCATCAAGGTGAATTTTCTTTCATTAAAGCCTATGATGGCTTAAGACTATGGAGTACTTTGAAGAGTGGATATTCCAGAGCAGGTTTAAAGAGCTCCAATATTGTTTAACAAGAGAAAGCAGAAAACACAGCCTCCCAGTTTTTTGATGGGCAGAATTAGCAGTAAAGCAATTTATATAAAGCCAGGATTATATATGAGTTAATGTACAAGGGAGCAACTTTTCTGTGTCCCCTTCATACAATCTCAGTAGAGAACTGAAATTCCAGCAACACAGAGTCAGATCAATTGTCCCTTAATATTTCTGGCCTCTTGGAAACCTCTCCTTCCTGGGAAATCAAATGGTCTGGTTTATTGTGGCCTCTCCTCTTGAAGCTGAGGCCACATACTATATTGAGAAAAGTTAATTTTGCATAATTTTTAGATTATTATGAGATTATAATATTCTTCCATCTGTTAGTTTGGACAAAAAACCTCCATTTTATCTGTGAATTTTCTTTCCAATAATATAAAGATTTACAAATATGAAATCCTTATTTAAATCTAAAAAGTTGTTTTGATATTCATTTCCCTAATGGCTAAGGATGTTCAGCACATGTTTATGTGTCTTTCAGCAATTTTACTTTCCTCTATTGAGAATTCTCCATTTCCTTCTTACCACATGTTATAAATGGATTATTTGGTGCTGGGAAACTAGCTTCTTTTGTTCTTTGAAAATTCTTACGGTCAGTCCTCTCTTGGATGTGGGGTTGGTGAATATCTTTTCCCATTCTGTGGGCTAGCATAATCCAGTATTGTTTTAATGAGAAATCAGGCACTAGGGAAGAGTCTGGAGATCTACAAGGAGACACCTACTAACTTTCTAAGCAATAGTGGAGTGGCTACCTTAGACGCCCACTCCTGATAATGAGATTGATGACTAACATATATGGCATCCTAGAGCCTTCATCCAGGAGTTGATGTAAGTAGAAGCAGATGCCCACAGCTAAACACTGATGTGAACTGGACTCCAGTTGCAGAGAAGGAGGAATGATTAGCAAAGTGGTCAAAACCAGGCTGGTTAAACCAACAGAAACAGATGACCTGAACAAGTGGGAGCTCTTCACCCACAGAAAGATCACTGGGAAACTATCATGGAACTGATGCAGAACCCATGAATGTGGGTGTCAGTGAGGAAACCTCAGAAATACATATGGCCTCTTGTAGTAAATCAGTACTTATCCCTAGCATAGGAACGAAATTTGGGAGCCCATTTCAATTAGATGGATACTTCCTCAGCCAAGATATGTGGGTAGGGCCTAGGCCCTATTTTATAAGATATAATAGACTCTGAAGACCCCAAAATGAAGACCTCACACTCCCTAAGGAGTAGAAATTGTATGGGATATGTAGGGCAATAGTGGGGGCAGAGGAAGAGGGGTGGACGTGAGAACCAGGATAGAAATATGAAACAATCTTGTTTCTAATAAATTTGGAGGAAAAAAGCTAAAAAATACAACAATTTATGTACCAAAATGTATGAGAGAAATACCAGGAAGCCTTAAAACTTCACAAAAAAGCACAGGAAACTTAGTTTTGTCTTTATTTTGGGAACTGCAGCATACGGGATATATCTAAGAGGTCATCAATTAACTGGAATAGTATAATGAGACATTTACTTACATGTGTACTGGACTGAAGCCATAGTAGTATAGTGTGGGGCAGCAGAAATAAAAATAGTTAAAGCCAGAGAGAGACTGTTGCCTTCTGCCTAATTTCTGGAGGTTATGTTGTGAGGTAATGCGTGGATGTGATTGGTTTAGAATTGAAGATGTAATAGATAGTGACAGACAGATCATAAGTGTTTCCTGGAAACCAAGACAGAAATCTCTCCACACATAGCATGGGCCCAAAAAACATGGAGCAACTGAGGTGCATTTTTTCCTTTGGGTTTATAATATCCTAAGGTATGTGCCATTGTAAAATTTTAAATATAACCATACAATGGACTTAAGATTCCTAATGAGCCTATGACATAATTTTTGGTCATTTCCAAGTATCTGGAACTGTTAACCACCATGATGGTATGTATTCTCACTAAACAATCTGTGAAGGACCTGTTCCACGTCTTTAATTAGTAGATTTTTGCATCCATAAGAAGTAAAACCATATTTTGTATCATCTATTTATTTCTGTAAACCACTTTTTAAATTGGATTATTTGTTGTTTGGGTGACTAGTTTCTTCAGTTATTTGTTTATTTCAGAAGTCAGCCCTTGACTAGATCTGAGTTGGTGAAGAGCTTTTCCCATTCTTGTGCTGCTGTCTTGTCTTGTTAACATTTTTTTTGACTTACAGAATGTTCTCAGTTTCAGGAGACCCCATTAGTGAATGGCAGATCTGAGTGTATGTGCTGCTGTTATTTTCAGGAGTGGTCTGCTGAACAAATTCATTCAATGCTACCTACGAATTATTCTGCTAAGCGTTTCATTCTGGCCTGATTTAGATTGAAGTCTTTGATCCTTTGGGACATTTGTTTGATCAATAGAGGAATCTCCAATGACTAAAATACTTTTAGTAAAGTGTTCAACATCCTTAGCTATCAGGGAAATGTAAATCATAGCAACTCTGAGATATCATCTTATACATGCCAGGATATCTAGAGAAAAACCATCATGGAGAGTTAATGATGCAGATGATGTGGAGAAATGGGAATGGTTCTCTGTTGCTGCTGGGAGTCAAAACTTCTACAAGAACAATTCCAGCAGTCAGTGTGGAAGTTTTTCTGAAAATTTTTGAAAAGCTGTTGATGCTCCACAGACCCACACCTAGCACTTCATTGTTGTCTGCAGTCAGCCCTGTTCTGAACATTCATTGAAGGCTGCTCTCTGTATAATGACAATAGATGATAGAGAGTGGGGAAATTATTTTACAAATGATTCCCATGAATTAGTTGTAAATCCCTGATAGATATGTTAAACATAGGAGTAGGTTATTTCCAATGTTTTACTATGAGGTTGTTACTGTCTTTAATGTTGGGCTGTGTTTTAGGTAGTAGCAGAAGGAGATCCTATTTTAAATTATATACAATCTAGTACCCAGTGTCTTTTTATAAGTATCTGATATTAAGAGATATTAATGAGCTATGATTGTTATTTTTCTTTTTATCTATTTATTTTTATATTCTAATACCACCTACTCCTGATACTTGCTCTTCGTCCCAACGTTTCATTTGTTCACTGGAACTGATAAGACCTACCCTAGGAAACACAAAAAGCCTGACCTATTATCTACTTGTGGCAGGACCAAGGAAAGTCTCTAGCCACCATAATCCTGTGTTGAGGCTGATCAAGTTATCTCTCAATATAGAATGGGTTCCATAAAGTCAGTTTGTGCATTGAAGTTAGAACTTGGACCTGATGCCAGTGACCATATATTGTCTGACAATCACAATTTTTACCTGTATTAAGGGAGGGAAGTTCAGTCCGATGTTGATTCTCTCCTTTTCAGAGCAGTGACAGTGATCTCTCACTATCTTTAGTCAGCTGATTTTGTGGGTCTCCCCATCATGGTTTTAACTTGGTTGTTTATAAAATTTCTCCTTTCCCACTTTGAATTGATTTCTGAAGCTTAGCAAAATGGCTAGTGTTGGATATCTGCATCACCTTCCTTCTGTTTCTGCAAGATTTTTGCACATTGTCCATCATTTTGGACTGTAAGCTAGGTATATTTTGCTTTATGTCTGATATCCAATTATGAGTGGGTACATAATATATTTTTTTGTTTCTTGGATACCTCACTCATGATGAATTTTTCTAGTTCTGTGTGTTTGCTTTAAATTTTAGGATGTTATTTCTTTCTCACTGCTGATTAGTACTCCATTGGGTAAATGTACCATATTTCTTTACCCATTCAGCAGTTGATGGGGATAAAGTTTGTTTCCAAGAACTAGTTACTTAATAATGTTGCTATGAATATAGTTGAGCAAGTGTCCTTGTGGTTTAAATGAGCATCATTTGGGTATATGGCTTTGTATTCATGTGTGTTTCCTGAAGCTGTATAAGGAACCTTTGAGAGAGAAGAAGCAAAAAATGCTGATAACTTACAGATAGACTTATGTGGTAAGGAGAAAACAAAGGAAGGTAATGTGAGGTCATGATTGTGTGGGATTTTGTTACTTTGTGAGCATTGTGTCATACATTAATATCATTAATTTTTGCATGGCAATCATAGTGGAATTCTTTCTCTCAATAACATAGGAAGAACAAGTATAGAATAGCTGAGAAGCACAGTTTTCTTAGGATATTTACTATCCAATACATGTGTCCTGTAGAGCCTTTAATATTCACAAGTTGGTATATGACTCCAATCAGAATATGGACAAGAACATCAACAATATAGACTTGTATCTGGCAAAATTATTCAGTCAGTGGCATATAGGGTCACTGAATACAATCTGAGAAAATGTATTTCAAAGGCTATCATTGGTTTATATCCTGTTTCTTAAGAAGTAAACTTGGAAGAATAAATTAAGCTTCATACCAAGACACACAGGGGTGGGCCTAGGCCCTACCCCAAAGGAAACAAAAGACTCTGATGACACCCTATGGAAGGCCTCACCATCCAGGGGAGCAGAAAAGATATGTGACAGATAAGGTTTTAGTTTGGGGGACGGGTAGTGGAGGACAGGTGGGAGAAGTGAAATGGGATTCTCATGTAAAACAGTCCTGTTTCTAATTCAAATTAAAAAAAAGTTGGATAAAAAGAGAAGACTTTGTATGGAGATATACAGGGGATAAAAATGATTTTATTTCTGCTTTATCAAATATGTGAATTGGCCTAAAGAATGTTAAAGTTCAGCAAGATCAAATTCTCAGAATCACAGCCAGCTCAGCAACTTAACCACTGTCTGGGGCCGAAATAATTTTGACTAAGACTGCTTCCTGTCATGTACTTTCATCTTAACATTTGCTTAGAGCTAGTAATACCTATGACACACATTTTTTGTACTCAAGCCAAAAATGGAATTCCTGTGTTGCTTGTATAATTTAAGGTGATGAAGTAAAGATTGTTGCAGCAGCAAAAAAATTAAGCTTCAGTAATAAGCATCAGGAGTTGAGTTTTCCAGTGTTACATCAATTGTGTAAAATTTCAAGCTATTTCTTAGTTTTTATGTATATATTTTTCATTTTTTTAGACAGCAATTCTCTGAGGCTTTGCAGAGTGTCATTTATCTAGCTCTTTTAGACAAGACTTTTCTCAAACTCACAGAGAACCACCTGCCTCTCCCTCCCTAGTGCTGGGAATAAAGATGTGTGCCACCACCACCCAGCTTCAAGTTAATTCTTATACTTAATTAACATTCATGTCTAATGCGCTTTACTCTAATGATGTATCTGTCCTAGTTAATCTATTTGAAGGACTATACAAGTCTATATTCTACAGACATGTTCAAGTTTCTTTCTTCTGTTGAAATTCAAGGCATTTAAAGTTTGAGGCCCTGATGCACTGTGTACTTTCCTAAGGCATAAGGGGATCTAGAATACTTGAATGAGAAATATTAGAAGACAAAGGTCACAGTCAGTAAGAGAAAACTACAGCCCACACAAGGGGAAATAGTCTTCACCACCCCTACACCTGACAATGCTGATATCCAAAATATACAATTAAGTCAAGAAGCAAGCCACCATATCACCAGTTAATGAAATTAAAAAGAGAGACACAGAAGTAAATACAGAATTCTCAACAGAGAAAATAAAATGGATGATAGACTCTTAAGAAAGTGCTCAAAATCCTTAGTTATAAGGAATATGCAAATCAAAAAACTAAGGAATGCAATCTTATACAAGACAGAATGATTAAATCACAAACACAAATGACAGTCTATACTGGAGAGTATGTGGAGAAAAAGGAACACTCCTTCGTTGCTGGCTGGAGTGCAAACTTGTAAAACCATTTTGGAAATCAGTATGGTGGTTTCTCTGCACAAATGGGAATCAGTATACCTCAAGATCCAGCAATATACCCAAAGAATGTACATTTATACAAGGACATATGTTAAAATATGTTCATAGCAGCATTGTTTGTAATACCCAGAATCTGGAAGCAGCCTAGATGCCCCTCAACTGTATAATGGATAGAGAACATTGGTACATTTACACAACTGAGTATTACTATCAGTATAAAGCAATGGTATTTTGAAATTCACAGGCAAGTGGATGGAAGTAGAAGAAACCATCCTGAGTGAGGTAACCCAGTCACACAAAGACAAACATGGTATATACTCAATCATATATGAATTTTAGACATAGAGCAAAGGGTATCTAGCCTAAAATCAACATCACCAAAGGCAATAGGAAGCAAGAAGAACTCTAAGAGAAAATACATAGACCACAGAAAACAAAAAAGGGCACAATATCATGAGCTAATTGGGAGCATGAGAGTAGGGGAGTGGGAGCTGGCAAAATGAGAAGGGCAGAAGAAGAGGGGAGAGGAAGAAATGGAGGAGCAGAAAGGTTGAGTCAGGGGAAAAATAGAGGAGAGTAGGATGAGAGATAACAGAGGGAGCCATTATAGTTGCAAGGAGAGATCTGGAACTAGGGAGATTTCCAGATATCTACAAGCGTGAAACCAACTGACAATCTGTTAAATGGTGCAGAGGCTACCCTAACCCTACGCTAAATGCCCTACCCCTATAATTCGACTGATGACTGCCTTACATGCCATTCTGGAGTCCTCTTCCATTGGTTGATTGAATCAGACACAGACACCCACAGCTATACAAAAAATGAACTCTGGAACCCAGTTGCATAGAGGGAGAACTGAAGACAAAAGGGGTCAGTACCAGGCTGGTGAAACCCATAGAAAGAGCTGACCTGAGCAAGAGGGAGAACATGGATACCACATTGATGTCTGGGAGGCCAGCACAGGACTGATACAGACAGCTGAACATGGATGTCAATGAGGAAGCGACAGCACTCTACGGGGCCGCTGGTGGTGAATCATTATTTGTAAGCTTGTAATAAGGGACACTGAATCCCATCCCACATTGGTGGAAGCTCTCTAGCCTGGACACAGGGGTGAGTAAGTAGGCCCAGCCCAGGATGATATGATAGAGTTTGGGGAACACACATTGGAGGCCTTGCCCTCCCTGTGAGCAGGGGGGATAAAGAAGGGGGCTTATGCGGGGTTGGGGAGGGGAGTGAGAGGGAATAGGGATTGACATGTGAAGCAAGCTTGTTTCTAATTTGAACTAATAAAAATTATACACAAAAAATAAGTAATTTAAAATTGAAAATGTATATGATAATTAAAATATGCCTATAAATGTCTCTGTTCCCCCAGGAAGATGAAGACAGAAAAAAATATGTTTCACCAAATAATTTTGAGGACAGAGCATGGACCAACAAATCCATCTACACATTAAAAATTTCAGAAGACATCTAAAAATCATGCTTGCATATTTTAATGTAGGATGCCACATCTAGTAATAGAGCTATCCAAGTTCAAAAAGGAACAATGTGATCACTTGTACAAACCACATAAAGACAAAATTTATAAGAATCTGAGGCTAGCACAGGTTATAGTCCAATTATCATATCAGAAAAAAACTACCATTCTCTGGATATTTTTTTTAGTGAGATCAGGTAAGAATGTCAACACAAAATGTAAAAATAAGTAATCTTTTCAGACATTTGACATGAAAAATCACCAGTTGATATCTCCAAACATGTCCACAGAATCAAAGACATTGACAACAATAGTGGTTTCATAGACTGAACTTTATATACAAAGAATGTATAATGTCACCTGCAACAGAGGGGGTAGTCTTTTTCCAGGTATCTCACCAAAATTCTCAATTTTAATCAAGTGGCCTCTGTAGGCTCGTGAATTAGGGAATGGAAACTTCTTCTTGAGTTATAAAATATATTCTCCAAACAAATCTATTAAGAATCTAGAGGAAAGTATCACTTCTTGGTGGTTTTACAATGGAATATATGCAAACAGGTGTATGAATTTTGTGTCCTATATCCCATGTTACCTGTGTCTGCCTGTTTGCCAAGGCATATGTCACTCCTCAATTATTGTGGAATTCTTTGAACTCATGTCATGGGTCCAAGAAGCCACATGAAATACAGTGTTCTCATTGGATATTTTACTCTCCCCAAAGAAACGTCCATTGTACATCCTTAGACATCAGCATGCATTAAGGTTAGTTTTCTGTCATTAAGCCTATGGTGGTTTAAAAATTATAGACCCCAGTGAAGAATGCAGATTCCAGGGTAGGTTGGAAGAACACCAAAATTGATTCACAAGGGAAAGCAGAAAACACAGCCTCACAAATCCTTTGGTGGGCAGATTTGTCAGGAAAGCAAATTATAACAAGCCATGATTCTATATGTTTTAATGTACATGGGAGGAAATTCTCAGTGTCCCCTTCATATTCTCAGTAGAGAACTGAGTTCCAAGCTAGACAGAGTCACATCGAGTGTCCCTTGATGTTTCTAGCCTCTGAAAAACCTCTCCTTCCTGGCATCTCAAATGGTCTGGGTTATTGTGGCCTCTACTCTTGAAGTTGAGGCAACACACTTCTATTGTGAAAGCTAGTTTTGTACAATTTTCAGATGACTATATGATTATAATATTCTTCTAACTCCTTTCATAGACATCCATTTTATTCTTGTAAGTTCTTTCCATTATTATAAAGTTTTATGAATATGACATGCTTTTTAAAAGCCAAATAGTAGTTTACAATTGAATTTCCCAGATCCCTAAATATGTTGGGCACTTTTCTATGTGTCTCTCAGCCATTTTATATTCCTCTTTTGGGAATTCTCTATTTAATTCTGTACCCCCTTTTTAATTGGGTTATTTGGAGTTTTGGAAACTAGCTTCTTTAATTCTTTGTAAATTTTGGAGATCAGCCCTCTGTCAGACATGGTGTTTGTGAATAAAGTTTTCAATTGTGTAGGCTGCCATTTTATACTGCTGACTGTGTTCTTAGCCTTACAGAAGATACTGGTTTTGTAGTGGGAAGAATAGTGAAGAGCAAAGTAATAGATATCATCAGAGAGGGCGCCAGAACATATTTAAAAAGAAATCAGGGACCAGGGAAATGTCTGGAGATCTACAAGGATGACACCACATAACCATCTATGCAACAGAGAAGGGGAAACCTTAATTGCAATTCACTGTTAATGAGATTGATGACTAACTTATATGTTATCCTAGATCCTTCATCCAGCAGCTGACAGAAGTAGAAGCAGACACCCACAGCCAAAAACTTTACTGAACTGGAATCCAATTGCAGAGAAGGAGGCATGATGAGCTAAGGGGCAAGGTTACCAGGCTTTTGAAACCCACAGAAACAGCTGACCTGGACAATGGGGAACACTTGCCCACCACCTTAGAAGTTTGCAAATCAGGATGAAAATGATACAATCCCCATGAATATGGTTGTCAATTAGGAGGCTTCGGAAATCTATTGTGCCTCTTTTAGTAGATCATTATTTATCCATAGACTAGGAATGACCCAGTTCACATAAAGGAACATTCCTCTGCCTAGCCTACAGTGGGCTGCCTAGTCCCTATCCCAAGGGAGATGTCTGACTCTGAAGACCCGCATGGAAGACTTCAGTCTCCCTGGGGAGTAGAAATGGTATGGAATGAATAGGGCATTAATGGGGCAGGAGATGATGTGAGTGATAGGGAACTGGAATTGACATGTAAAACAATCTTGTTTCTAATTTAAGTAAAAATGGAGAAAAAGGTAAAAAGTACAACAACCAATGTACCAAAACATATGAGTGAAACGCCAGGAAGCCATAAACCTTCACAAAATAGTACTAGAAACTTAAGTCTGTCACCTTTATAGGAACTGCACCATACTGGATATATCTAAGTGGTCTTCAAACAACTGGAATAATATAATGAAGCATTTACTTACATGGGATCATGAAAGAGGTGGCAACTGAGAGGCAGTTTTGCACTTGGGGATTTAAATATCTGATGCTATGTGCCATTGTACAACTTTTAGTATCACCGTACAATTTATATGAGTTTCCAAATGAGCCCATGACAAAATTTCTGGGAATTTCCAAGCAAACAGAACAATTGAACAACAGGAGTGCACCTATTCTCACTACATGTAGTCCATGAAAACCATGCTCCAAGTCTTTTATTAGTAGATTTCTCATCCATGAAAAGTAAAACCCTATTATGCATTGAGTGTTTACTTCTGTGTCTCGTATTTAATTGGATAATTTGGTGATTTGGTCAGTAGTGTCTTCAGTTCTTTGTATATTTTAGAAATCAGCCATTCGCTAGATTTGGAGTTGGGAAAGCTGTCTTCCCATTCTGTGGCCTGTTTTCTTGTCTTCTTGACTTTCATTTGCTTTACAGAACCTTCTCTGTTTCAGGAGGCCACATTCATGAATTGTCAATCTGAGTTTCTGTGCTACTGATGTTATGTTCAGGAAGTGGTCTGCTGTACAAATTAATTCAGTGCTATCTCTCAATTACTCTGATAAGATATTTAATGTGCCTGGATTTATACTGAAGTATTTGATCCATTGGGAATTTAGCTTGGTCAATAGAGGAATCTAAAATGTGTAAAAGACACTCAAAATCCATAGCCATGAGGAAACATAAATAATAACAACTCTGAGATGTCATCTTACACCTTCAAGAAAGGATCCAGAAAAAAAAAAAACACCATGAAATATTTATGCTACAAATGATGTGGAGAAGTAAAAAGTTGTTGCTGCTGGAAGTAAAAAGTTGTAAAACCATTTTGGCAGGCAGTATGGTAGTTTTTCAGAAAACTGTGTATCATCAATATACTTCAGCATCTAGCAATTCCACTCTTTGACACACACCCAAATGATGTACATTCATACAACAGGGACATCTGTACATCTATGTACATAACAGCAGTATTTGTAATAGCAAGAAAATGGAAACAACCAAGATGTCCCTTGAATAAAGAATGGATAAAGAAAATGTGATACAGTAAATCATTGGAGTACTACTCAGTGGGGAAAAATGATGAAACAAATGGATGGAACTAGAAGAAACCATCCTGAGTGATGTAAACCATACACAGAAAAAAGATATAATGTACTAACTAACATATGCATATTAGACATAGAAAAATTATAGCTAGTCTGCAATTCACATCTTCAGAGAATCTAGAAACAAGTATAACCATAAGAGAGACCAACATGTTTCCTCAGTGTAGGGGAAAGGCACAAATCTCCCGAAAACTTTGGGATCATTGGGAGGAGGAGTTAGGGTGCAGAAAAAGAGAGGAGAAGAGGAGTTGACAGGAGAAAACGAGGAATCATGACAAATGATTAAGGGAAAGAACAAATGAGAGCAAGAAAAGAGAAACTTTAATTGAGGCATAAATTATACTTTTAAAGAGAAATATGGTAGTAAGCAAATGTCCAGGAATCCAAAATGATGATACCAAGTAACAATCCAAGCAATAGTGGAGAGTCTACATTAAAGGCACTTTCCTTATAATGTGACTGATGACTACCTTATATGCCACCCTAGCTTCTTCATCTTGCGTCTTCATTTTTAACTTTGAGCTGTGTTTAATATTTATAGCAAAAGGAGAGAACACAAACATTGGTGTAATGTGAGGTCATGATTGCAACTTACAAATAAACATACGCGGTAAGGAGAAGACAAAGGAAGGTGTTAAGTGAGGCCCTGATTGTGTGGGAGTGTCTTCTTTTGTGGGTATTGTGACATACCTTGGTATTATTTTCACTTGGCAATCACAGTGGGTATTCCTTTTCTCCATAACATAGGACCAAGGAGTAGAGAACAGCTGAGAAGCACAGTTTTCTTAGGATATTTTCCTATCCAAACATGTGTCCTATACAGACTTAATATTCACAGGGTGGTAGGTGACTTCATTCAGGACATTTACAAGGCCATGAACAATGGCTTTATCTGGCACAATTACTCAGTCAGGGGCATATAATGCCACTTAATCCATTCTGAGAAAAAGGTTTTCAAGGGCTTTCATTGGTGCAAATCATCTTTCTTGAGAAGTAAACTTGGACTAATAAATTAAGCCTCCAATATACCATCAAGAGTTGAGTTTTCCATTGTTACACCCATTCTGTAAGATATCAAGTTATTTTATTTTATTTTATTTTATTCTCGTTTTTTCATGAAAAGGTTTTGCTGTGGCTTTGGAGGCTGTCCTGCAACCAGATCTTGTAGACCAAGCAGGTCCCAAACTCATAGAGATTCACATGTCTCTATCTCCTGATTGTTTGTAATAAATACGTGGGTCACCACCACCAGACTTCAAGCTATTACTTATAATGGATTGTTATTCATGTGCAAGGTGTTTTTTACTAATAATATATCTGTCCTAACTAACCTATTTGAGGACTATAAAAGTCTACAGTAGAGTCTACATTCTACAGATATGGACAAGTTTTTTCTTCTAGTGACATTCGTGCATATTTAAAGTGTGAGGCTCTGATGCACTGTATACTTTCACAAGACATACAGTGATCTAGATTTCTTAAATGAGAAATATTAGAAATCATAATCTCACACTTGCAATGGTGGCAATGTTTATCTAGAAAAAAATTATTACTCCAGGATTCTACATATAATATCTGGGTAAGTTGGAAACTTTCCTGCAGTTTCTAACTTCATGCTTGATGGAACACAGAGAAACCAGAATTCAAAAGAGACATTCAAATTTTATGGAGCTCTCCTCAGTTTTCCTACAATTTATTAGCTCTTTATATCAAACCATTCCATATTTTCAGCTGACACAACATGTCCTTGCTATTCTTTCACTTCCCTTAAAGTTGAGGGGATAAATTTGATTCTCTTAGTGTTTGTTTTTTTTTTTTTCAGTGTTAAGCTGGTCGTGGTGGTGCACGACTTTAATCCCAGAACTCAGGAGGCAGAGGCATGCAGATCTGTATTATTTCAAGGCCAGCCAGTTCTCCAAAGTGAGCGCCAGGATAGGCTCCAAAGCTACAAAGAGAAACCCTGTCTCAAAAAACAATCAAAAAGATTATTATATGATTGTTATTTCCCCTTAATAATGGGACTCCCAATCATCCAGTTTATGTTGTGTCCTTTCCAGTTTGATATAAGTTAAAAATTGTGAAAAGTCAAAAATTAGATAAAATATCCAACATTATTTTTGACAAAGTGCATGAAGGTAAACCCAGGAGGCTTCAACCCTACAGTATATTCTAGAAGATATTCAGTCTAGCTGAGCATGTGAGAAATGCTCCTCTTAATGGAATAAGACAATTTGTTATATGATATACACCTTTCTTAGATTAAATTATACTATAATAAAACATTCATCATATGTTTGAAAAATATCACTTATGACATTTCGTTAGCACATTCATGACCCCTTTACCATAAGTTATTGCTATATAATGTAAATTATACTAACGAGAATATACACTACTGAAATAATAATCATTACCTTCTCAGTTTCCAGTTCTAGTTTCATTTATTTTATTCTTATTTCCTTCCTGCCTTTTCCCAGTCACTTTATGTCCTTTATCTTTAAAGTTATTTCCTCCTCATATTCATTTTTAACTTTCTTTTTATATTTTCCTTTCTTCTTTCCTTTAGTCATCCCGCCTTCTTTCCTTCTTCCTTCCATGCTTTCCTTTATTTTTCTACTGTGAAATGTCCTTTTGACAAACCTGAATATTTTTTCACAGACCAGTAACTGCCAACATATATTAATTCAAATGAATCTTACTTTCATTGAGAATAGAAAACAGGTAAAAACTTTCAGATTGGTTTACATATAAGAAACTAGTTTGTCTAATGTAAATGCAGAATTAAGAAGCATAAGGCAGTGTATTTTTCTCAATGAAAACTTTAGTAGGAGAAACATGCATGATGTAATGAAAGATTGTTTAAATCAGTGGAAAATGAAGATTTTCTTTTCACAAGATTTCATTGAATGTGTGGCTTATCTAGTTAGGAAAACTATAACATGAAGTAATTGAATCATTTAAACATCCATGGAATTTCTCTCAACATGCATAAAATCCCAGAAAGATTCTTCAGGTCAAAATTGAGAAAGTCTGGCATCCATGATTTTCCTTATCACAGAGCTTATTCTTTTCAGACACTTGTTCATCACAGGCAAGAGGTAGAATGTGGAAAACTAATACATTAAGACTGTGTTTGAATAAATACATTTGGGGAAAGTAGAAGGAGGGCGAAATCCATCTACTTATCAAAATTCGGAGGATATCCCCAAATCATGATGGCATGTTATGAAGTGGGATGCTTCACCTAGTAGTAGAGCTATCAAAGTTCAAAGAATGAAGCATGTGATCACTTGTAGAAACTGCATACCCACACAAATTTAAAAGAATCTGAGATTAACACATGTTAAATTTCGATGATCAGAAAAGATAAAACTTTCATTTGCTGGATAAATATCTACTTTTTAGTGAGAACAGTTAAGATTGTTGTCACAAATTTTAGAGATAGGTAATTGTTTCAGGAATTTGATAAGAAAAAATCAACGGTTGAGACCTCAAAGTTGGTCCAAATGAATCAAGGACATTGTCAACAATAGTGGTGTGATATCCTGACGTTTATATAGAAAGAATATGTAATGTCTCCTGCCATAGAGGGGGTACTCTTATTGCAGGTATCACAAAATTACTCAAGTTTCCTCTGTAGGCTCATGACTCAGGGAATGGAAACTTCTTCTTGAGTTATAAAATGTATTCCTTAAACAAATCTACATGGAATCTAGAGAAAAGTATCACTTCTTGGTGCTTTTATAATGGAATATATGTGAGCATGGGTGTCAATTTTGTATCCTATATTCTATGTTTCCTGTGTCTATCTATTTGACAAGGCATATGTCACTGTTCAAACACTGTGGATTTTTTGAACCCATATCATCTTTACAAGAATCCATGTGAAGGTGAAATACAGTTTTATCATTGGATATTTTACTCTCACCAAAAGCATATCCATTGTACATCTTTAGATATCAGCATGCATTGAGGTGTGTTTTCTGTGATTAAAGCCTATGGTGGTTTAAAGAATATGGATTTCAATGAAGATTGCAGATTCCAGGACAGGTGTCAAACTCCAAAATTGTCTCACACAAGAAATCAGATAACACTGACTCTCAGTACACTTTTGACATATTTGGCAGTAAGCCAATAACAACAAGACAGGATTCTATATGAGTTAATGTACTAGGGAGCAATTTCTCTGTGAATTCTTCATATATTCTCAGTACACAACTGAGATCCCAGTGACACAGTGTCACATCAAGTATCCATTGATATTTCTGACCGTCTAAATCCTCTGCTTCCTCGGAACTACAATGATCTAGGTTTTTGTGTCCTCTCCTCTTGACGTTGAGGCCACACACTACTATTGTGAAAATTTAGTCTTGCATAATTTTTAGATTATTACATGATTATAATACTCCTCCATGTGTTTGTGTGGACAGAAATTCCTCAATTTTAGCCAGGAATATTTTTTCCTTATCATAAATTTTATAAATATGACATCAATATTAAAAGCAAAAATAATTTTTGATTAGCATTTCCCTGATGACTAAAGTTGTTGACACATGTTTATGTGTCTTTCAGCAATTTTAGAATACACTATTAAGAATACCATCTTACTCCTGTCAGAATGGCTAAAATCAAAAATACCAATGACAGTTTATGCTGGAGAAGATGCGGAGAAAGAACACTCCTCCACTGCTGGTGGGAGTGCCAACTTGTACAGCCACTGTGGAAATCATTATTGCAACTCCTCAAGAAAATGGGAATGAGTCTACCACAAGATCCAACAATTCCACTCCTAGGCATATACCCAAAAGAAGCACATTCATATAACAAGGACATATGTTCAACCATGTTCATAGCAGCATTATTTGTATTAGCCAGAAACTGGAAGCATCCTAGATGCCCCTCAACTGAAGAATGGATAGAGAAATTGTGGTACATTTACACAATGTAGTACTATTCAGCATAAAATAATAATGGAATATTGAAATTTGCATGAAAAGGAATGGAACTTGAAGAAACCACTCTGAGCAAGGTAACCCAATCACAAAACGACAAACATGATATGTACTCACACATATGTGGACCCGCTTTATGATACATAGTATTGACCATGCTTTATCAGAGCTATTTTTAATGATGCGGCTCAGAATGGTTTGCTCCCAGATGATGACTGAGAAACTGCTTTAAAAAAATGGTGCCAAGTACTACAAGAGTAACAGAACTGTGCTGTTTTCTGGGATTCTGTTTTTTACTTTTTTGTTGTTGTTCGTTTGTTTGTTTGTTTTTAATGGAGTGTGCTGGATGTCTCTACAACTTTGTTCAAAGGTCTTCAGAACCTGGAAAAGCTGTTGCTGCTATTGATGCATAATATATATATATATATATATATATATATATATATATATATATATATATTTGAAACTCAAATATGTGATGAATCCAAGGTGTTTCAGTGAGTGCTCACCTATGAATGCAAATTTGATTTCATCTTTAGTAAGTAGTAAAGTTGTATGCTTGCCAAAAAAATAAGTGACACACTGGAAGACAAATGTCACACAATTTCAATCTTATGTGTAACCTAGAAATGATGAACTTTTGGGAACAGAGAGCAGAATTGTGGCTATTAGGCTTCAATGTGGTACTTTTAACAATGGGGAAATAATTGGGTTAAGGATATAAAACTGCAGTTGGACAAGAGGCATGGACTCTCTGAAGTCTTGAGGTCTACTGAGAGCATGATAAATATGGTTGATAACAATATGCCATATTTTAAAAGTTGTCAGATAGTATACTTTAGGTGTTCTCAAAACAAAAATGATGAATATGTGTGATATAACATGTTAATTGGTTTAATTTAGCCATGCCATTGTGAGCATTCTGTATTTTGTATTATAATTTTGCATGACTTTATTTATGAACTAAATAAATGAATAGAAAAAAATAGAAAAAAAAGAATTATCTTTTTACTTCTCTACCCAACTTTTTATTTGGATTATTTGGTGTTTTGCAAACTAGCTTCTTAAGTTTATTTTAAATATTGGAGAATAGCCACCTGTCATATATGGGGTTGTGAATATCTTTTCCCAATATTTGTGCTGCAATTTTGTATTGTTGACTGTGTCCTTTCCTTACAGAAGGTCCTGTTTGTGTAGGGGGAATAATAAAGGAGAGAAAAATAAGAGATACCATCAAAGAGGGAGCCATTATAATTTTAAAGAGAAATCAAGCACTAGGGAAATATCTGGAGCTCCACGGGCATGACACCAGCTAACCATCTAATCACCAGTAGAGAGGCTACATAATAAGCCATCCCCTGATAATGAGATTCATGACTAACTTATATCCATTCAGTTTTTTTCTATATTTTAGAAATCAGCCCTTGGCTAGATGTGGGGTTGGTGGAGATCTTTTCCCATTCTTTGGCAGCTGAATTTTCTTGTTGATTATGTAGTTTGCCTTACAGAATCTTTTCAGGACAAACATTCCTGAATTTTCAATCTGAATGTGTGTGCTACTGTTATGTTCAGGAATTGTTCTCTTGTGAAAATTCATTCAAAGCTACCTCCCAATTACTCTCCTAAGATGTTTAGACCAGTAGAATTCATATTGAAGTCTTTTATCCATAGGAAATTTAGCTTAGTCAATAGAGGAATCCAAAATGGCTAAAAGAAACTTAACATCCACAGACACCAAGGAAATGTAAATCATAACAAGAATGAGATATCATCTTATACCTGGCAGTATGGCTACAGAAAAAAACACCATAGACATTTTATGCTGAGACGACATGGTGTAAGTGGAACAGTTCTCTGTTGCTTCTGTTTGAAAATTTGTACAAACATTTTGGCAGTCATTATCGAAGTTATTGTGAGTATCAGTCTACTTCAACATCTAGCAATTCCACTCACTGGATATACGCAAAGGACGTACATTCATACACCATGGACATCTGTATAGCTATTTTCATAATAGCGGTATATGTAATAGCAAGAATCTGGAAACAACCAAGATGTCCCTGAACTAAAGAATTGATAAAGAGAATGTAATAAAATTAATCACTGGAAATTAATCAATGGAGTGCTAATCAGTGGGGAAAACAAATGGATGGAACTAGAAGAAAGCATCCTGTGTGAGGTAGCCTGTACACAAAAACACAAACATATTATGTTCTCACTAATATAGGGATACTAGACATAGAGAAAATGATAAGTAGCCTACAATCCACACCTCTAGAGAAGCTAGAAACAAATAGGACCCTAACAAAAACATATGTAATTCCCTGTAGTACAGGAAAGTCACAATATCTCTTAAATTAATTTGGAGTATGAGGAAGAAGGAGGTACGTAGGAGGAAGAAGAGGGGAGAAGAGGAGGGGGTAGGAGATCATGAGTGATCAGGCAGAATGATTGGGGAAATAATAGATGAGAACTAGAAATGAGATACCTTAATAGAGGGATACATTATATGTTTGGAGGAGAAATATGTCACTAAGGAAATGTCCAGGAATTCTCAAGGAAAATGCCATCTATCTATCTAATGTATAGTAGAGAGGCTATCTTAAATGTTCTTCACATATAATGAGATTGATGACTAACTTGTATGCCATCCTATAGCCTTTATCCAGTAGCTGATGAATGTTACCTACCCCATTCTGCCAACTTTCCTACCTCTCTGTCTACCTAAATACTTATCATATATTGTAACATATAATCCCATTCCATAAAATATATTTCTGACTCTGTATGCAGGAAAATAAATTTTCAACAACAGAAATTTAGCCTTGCTTCATTTGGTTGAAAGGGAGTATAGGATATTTCCAAGTTACAGAGAAAAAATGATACATCGATAATTATCTAAAGAGAGAGGAGATAGTCCCTGTAAGCTATGACTTCAGAGTTGTTTGTGTATCACTTGAGTTATAAAAAGCATTTCCAGAGTAAAAAATGCAATTTCCTGTGTAACTTCCCCCTTCACACAAATACTGCCACACACACACACACGTCACAAAATTATGTGTCAAGTTAAGGATGATGATATAAGTATGCAAAATTTTTCTTTTCAAAAGTTTTCAATTTAATTCACAATTGATTTAAAGAATTTCGAAAGGTTTAGTAGTGTGCATTTAAAGTTTCAAATGACTTCAAACTTTGGTCTTATTAACAGCTAGTGTAGGACACATACCACAATTCTGATTATCAATCTGAATTATGATTGTTCTGGTTTTATTAGGAAATTGGTATTGTAGAATTACAGCTGTATGAAGAAGGACAAACTTGTAATAATAGCAACTAATGGAATGAAACACAGATAATTTACTAATTGACTAGAATGCAAGAAGTCCTGGGTTCAATCATCAGAAGTGCATAGGCTATACTTGGTAGATGAGGCCTGTATGCCAACTGTCAAAATAGGAGGCATAAATATATGAAACTTATGCTTAGGAAAATCCCAAGTGTATCTTAGGTCCTGTTGTAAAATATAATACCATAATATCATAAAAGTAAATATAATAGTGATAGGAACCAGATTTATTTGATTAATTATTATTGAATTTTATTGACGGATGTTTTCATGGGAGTCATGATGGCTTTTGACTCTTGGTCAGAATTCATTGCTCTACTACCTCATTGCTTGCATCACAGTCCTCTCTCACTTGGCCTGATAAAATCATAGTGTAAATGTGGAAGTAGACACACACACACACACACACACACACACACACACACACACACACACACACAATTTAGTTATTTTTTGAGAGCCATACTTAATAAGAATTCTCTCTTTTTTTTTTTTTTTTACTAAAAAAACATGCTCTCATGTTTTAATGAAAACCAAGAGAGCTATCAAAAGAGTAAAACAGAATTAGGATTTGTAGGCCCCAATATAATCACCTGAACACAATTGCCATGTTGCAATTTGCAATAAAATATTCAAGCCAAGATTGTGGTACATCTCTTCAGTAATAACTATATATCACTTCCGTTATTAACGATTAATACTTTTCACAAAGCAAACTCTGATTTTTCTATCCCTGATTATATACTCAAATTTCCAAAAAAATCAGTCATCTGGTTTCTCATTTTTTTCTTGCACTTCCGTTTCAATAACATACAACTCAATGGCAACATTAATAATATAAAAATATTATTTTCTAACTCACCAATATTAATACGATTCCATCATGTACTGTAATTGGATACATTTCTGTGTTCAATGAAGAAAATTTCAATGGTAATTTTATTATTCTTGAGAACAAAATCAAGACTTGTACAAACAAATGCTTTGTAATTACTGGCGCTTTGCAGGAATATGTCTCTGTTTCTTACAAAGAGCTTTTTCCCAAGAAACTTTTTGCTCATCTTCTAACATGTAAGCATTACTAAGTTAGAAATAATTATTGTAGTTATGCCTAATATTAAAATCCTGGCTAAAATATGCAGAATCAGGATCATGTGCTTTCAAAGACACATTGGCCAATGCATTTTATACTAGCACCATGGCCTCCCTGGAAATTTGTCCCTTTACAAATGGGACTACCTTCATGGACTAAAGGGGTGTAGTCCATTGAACAGTCCTCAACCTGGAGGGACAGGAACAGATTGAAGTCCCATTACTTCCAAATTGCTTTAGCATTCTTGAAAAATCCAAACAACTCTCCTGGTTCTAACATGCTAACTCATGTCACCTGATTTGTGAGGGAGCGGTCCTATAAGAAGCCACAAGATGAATTCAGAATTTAAATGTGGGAAGTCACAAGTTAAATGGCTTAGGTGCCTATACAACTTACCAAAAGGGATGGTGGCCAAAGTATTTCTCAGAATTTCTAATACCTGTTCCCTCATAAAAGAGTCCTTGCTCCTCAGAACATCCCATCCTGTACCCCTACTCTTAACCACTCCAACACCTGAGACCCAATTCCCTTTCCCCATTCTGTGATTTTTTTATAGCCTCAGTCACTTTGGAAATTGAGGTCAATGTGTCTTCTAGTTTTCTCCTGGCATCATGGTTTTTCATCCCTGTCTTTTTCACTCTCAACCCCTTCATTATTATTTCAGACTTCTTTCTCTCTGTACCCTTCCAGATGATTCTGTCCCTCATATTGACAGTAAACCTTCTTATCCTCCATAACTAAGCATATACATGTATCATGTTAGTTTTGCTTATCTACTCATCAGTGTTTATTTCACACATATTTGGTGAAAACTGAGCAGAACATGTCAAGATCCATTAATGGAAAACCCTTTGATAATGAGATAGGGATGCTACTAAAATCACCAGATATATATTTGTGTAACTCTCTACTTTGTCAGAAATAAATTTTAAAATATTTTACGATGTTTGTGTTTAAATGTTTACCTAGATGCATGTCTCCGTAAAGCAAAATTTCCTGGTGCCAGTATGAGCCAGATGCAGATATAGGAGCATCTGCAATTGGAGTTAAATTATAGGTGCTGGACATCCATACTAACCAATGCTCAAAACAATGCGTCTTCTTTCCAGTAACTCAACAACTACAATTAGAAAGGCTTAACCTCAAGGAAACTTTGAGCAAAACAAATATGAATTTAAAGAAACATACATTTAAATGAAATCAAGAAGCTTAAAACTTGACCAGTGCATGATTTTTTTTGGGGGGTATGATTGATTGCCTTTTGTGAAAAGCATGGTATCTTTCTAGTCAACTTTGTACTCCTAAATGTTACTTTGTAGCAATATGTTTCAGCTTTGTTCCATTTGTTTTCAAATGTGTTAAAGTGGTGTCTACAAACAAACATGATTTTCTGTGAATCCTCTCCTCAGACGGGTAAACTGCAGTTACACAAATTATCTATTATGACTCAATCTGCACTATAAAAGTGAATATTTGGACCTGCTGCAGATGCTCCTTATCCAAAACTGCTTTCAGAAGGACACATAGCTGCACACTGTCTATTAGAAGGATCTGTGAAGTGAACATCAGAATGTAATCAGATGTTAAGATCATATTTCCCCCCATAATTGAAGCAATTGAGCTGGATTATCAAACCATGATGTGTTTTAATACAGATATTTGTAATTTCATTAATGTCATTGTTGGATATACACAGGATGGCTTCTTTCTATATGTCCACTTACTTGCGCTGGACACATCAAGAGTCACTGCAGACAAAGACAGCCTCTGGGACACAAGTGCTAATCTTTTTCATGTGGCATGGGAGAGTGCAGTATCCCAGGCATCCATTCTATTATTATTATCATTATTATTATTGTTGTTGTTGTTGTTATCATTATTAATATCATCATATTTTTCTTTGTACTTAGCATTTATGCAGAGATTTTCTATACAGTCCTGACTTAAAAGAACTCTATTTCCAGATCAGTCTGGACTCACACTCAGAGATACACCTGCCTCTTCTTCTTAACTTTTGGGATTAAAGACATGCAGCCACTATACCTTTTCACTTTTCATTTTTGAACTAATCAACTTGCCGTAGCCTCTATCAATGGTTGCCAGAGTATGTTTCACCCTAATGCGGAGAGTCCAAATTATTTATCTTCATTACACAGCTGGATTGTCTTGTGGACTCTCCCATTAAACAGCCCAGTCAGAAAAAAATTGGGAAATTGCGTTCACTCCACCTTAAAAAGTATTTCCTGATATCAGCCTAATGTTTTTCTTTGCTTATGTACCTGTGTCTAACAGTTTCTGGATGAAGTCTCTCTGATAACTACTACACTAGGCACCAATCTTTGAGTATATTTAACTAATATTTGGCATCATTACATTTAAAGTTTTCTTCTCCAGCTGCATTTGGTCCAATTCAATGTGAAGACAATTCTTAGACTGTACGGCCCATGATGGCTGAATGATTTATCATTAATGGGTCCATTTCGAAAGATAACCTATCTGCTGGTTTCCAAAAGTCTGGTTCCAATTCTAAGTAACAACTGCAGAGACCTGAATTAACCTCCCATTTTCCTGGTATGTTTTCCACTGTTAGAAATTTTTACTAATATATCTATAAATTATTAATTGTTCTAAATAATAACAATCCACAGTCGGATATAGAAGAAAATGCTGATATATCAGAGGGAATGGGGAAACCACTGTCACACTTCACCTCTTTAGCATCTCAGCAGACAAGAGGGAGAGTTCCTATTTCTACCTGTTTGTATCCTGTTTCTGCCCAGCTACCTCACTTCTTGTCTGTCAGTGAAGACCTCCTGATCTCTGTAGTTAGATAGTGTCAAACTCCATTCTGACCATCAGGCAGATTTTTTTTTACAAAAACAAGGTATCATCACATATGTTAGCCTAAATATAAGCTTAAAATTGGATGATACAGGTATAAAATACTTTGGGACAAACATTAGGCGTCCCACAACCTCATGAGGACTATGCAGACAAGATTTTTAAATGTCTCACCCAGTGTCAGAACTGTTTAGTTATGTGATCAGCATATGTGTCAGATGTACAGTACATTTCTTGGTTTATTTTTAATGCATGCATCCAAGATTATCAGTATGTATTACCAAAAATGTATGTTCATTAATTTTGAAAAGATCCATAATTTATACTTTCCTGTTGAAACAAAGCATAACCTGTACCTCCAACACAACCTATTTTGTGTATTTCAATATACAGCTAAGAACCCTTAATTTACATAGGTTCATTTAAGTTAGCATTTATGATTAAATGTCTGAAAGACAATGTCTTTCAGAAGCTATTGTCTTCTATATTCCTATTTAAAAATTCAGTATCAAAACAGTAGCATACAGGATTCATTCACATTGTCTATTTCCTATCTGTATTAGGCTTCTTATTTTTTTTTATAAATGAACTGTTTTAAAATATTTTAATGAAGTAAAGTTCGTTAATTTTTTTATGCTGCATAATATTATATTCTCTGTGTATAGGTATACTATATTTGATCCTGCTGCTATTGTCAAACATATAAAGTTGTGTAAAATGTATTTTTGCTACATATTTTGAGTATATAAAGATGTGCTACAGATGTTTCACCTTGCCTACCTTAGGCTCACAATTGGTCTAAATAAAAGTGAATGGACAATTGCTCAGCAGAAGTGGGCAAGGAGATGGTAGTAGACAGAAAGATAGGTAGGAGCAGAACTATATTATATTAGAGATAGAAGAAGTGGGCATAGTAACAGAGGGTCAATGGGGGATTAAAGAGCAGGACACCCAGGGCTATCTAGGCATATACAGGAAAAGACACAGAGTAGAACATACAGAAAGAAAAATACAAATCCCAGAGGCAAAACATAGGTGAAGAGAAATGTGTGAATTTGTCTACAGAAAAGATGCTAGCCAGAAATGAACAAAACATTAGGACAATGAATCATATCTAACAACATATCTTCATGTCAGGTTAGCGAACTTGTTGGTTTCTCAAACATGTATGCTTGGGTGGAGGCAGACTGAGCCATCCAGCATCTGCCACCATTCTTTTCTTGGACTGGTACCAAGAGGAAGAAGTGAATGCCTGTCCTTTTCCTGCCTACTTTTCCAGTTTTAAGTCCCCTGAACTGCAAATCCCAGTTTTACCTAACCAAGGATTCATCCAGAGAGCCATCTAATATGTGCCACCACTGGCACCTTGAACCCACCTACACCTACCAGATAGAGCCTTGGACCCATAACAACCAAGAGAGGGAGACAACCCTCCTGTAGCCACTGTAAAAAGTGATGGGAAGACGACAGTATAAGAATACTTTCAACCATAGGAAGACTAATATGACACCACCAGAGTCTAGGTAATTCTACACCAGTAAGTTTCTGTCTTGTAGTCCTTTCCAGTGGTGTGAGTGGAATGTTGAAGTCTCCCAGTGCAAGTGTTTGAGGTTTTATGTGTGGTTTGAGTTTTAATAATGTTTATTTTACAAATGTGGATGCCTCTGTATTTTGTACATAGGGGTTCAGAATTAAGAATTCACCTGGATTGAGTTTTTCCTGTGATGAATATGAAATGATTTTATTCAACTCTCTTGATTAATTTCAATTAACAGACCAATTTATTAGATATTGGTATAGCTACACCAGCTTCTATCTTAGGTCTACTTGATTGGACAATGTTGGCCTTTGGAGTTGATATGTGTTTCTTGTAGGAAGAGGAAGGATGGATTCTGTCCTTGTATCCATTCTGTAAACCTGTGACATTTTATAGTCCATTTAAGACCATTGAAATTGACAGATAAGAGTGATCATTGATTGCTGATTATTGTTCCTTTTTGATTTGTGCTTGTTGGTGGAATTGTGTGTGAATTCCCATTTTCTTGCTTTTGTTAATATGCTACTATATATTGCCTTTGTTTTTGTGAGTATAGTCAAATTCTTTGGGTTGGAGTTTTCCTTCTAGTACTTTTTGTACGGATGGGTTTGTTGATGCATTTTGTTTAAATCTTATTTTGTTATGGAATATCTTGTTTTCTATCTATAGTGATTGAAAGCTTTGATGGGCATAGTAATCTCAAGTGGCTTCAATGGTCTCTTAATATTTATGAAATAACTACCCAGGACCTCTTGGCTTTCAGATTATCCATTGAGTTGTCAGGTGTAATTTTGATAGGTCTGCCTTTACATGTTACTTGACCTTCTTACTTTGCTGCCCTTAATATTCTTTATTCTGGATGTTTGTTCTTTTGATTATTACATGAGGGGGTAAGACATTTTTGGTACAGAATATTTAGTGTTATGTAGGCTTCTTGCACTTTCAAAGGCATGTCTTTCTTTAGGTTGGGAAAGTTTCTTCTGTGATCATATTGGATATGTTTTCTTCACTTTTGAGATGGGCTTCTGCAAATTCTTCTATAACTAATATTATTAGTTTGGTGTTTTCATGGTGTTTCCCATATATTTTGTGTTAAGGGTATGTTGGATTTAAGATTTTCTTTGGTTAATGAATCAATTTACACTTGTTTATCTACAGAACCTGAGATTCTGTCTTCCATCTCTTGTATTTTCTGTTATGCTGGTATGTGAAGTTCCTGTTCATTTATATAGATTTTTATTTCTGGCATTCCCTCATTTTGTGTTTTCTTTAATGTCTCTATTTCTCTTTCTGGGCCTTGAAGTCTTTGAATTTTCTCCTCATTTCTTTTTTTTTTCTTGGCTTTACTTGCTTTTTTAAGAGATTACTAAATTTTCTGGTTAGTATTTTCCTTAGTTTCTTCATTTTCTTATTTTTCTTCACTTTCTTTAAGGGATTTTCTCACTTCCTCTTTGAGCACTTCTATCTTTTTAATTAAGTTGTTTTAAGGTTCTTTTGTTCTGCTTCATCTAGGTTGGAATGTTCTGTTATTGCTGGTGTACAATCTCTAGATTCTAGTGCGTGTAAGTTAGCCTTTTGTGTTTGAAAATTATCTTATACTGTCATCTCTGCAAACCTTCTACCAGTGAGTGCAGGCAAGGTCTCTGCCTGTCTTCATGGTTATGAGACCGACCAAGGCTCTCTCCAGGTAAAGATGGGACAAAGACTCAACTGTCAGCAGATGCTGCATGGTTTGAAATTACTCCAGGTCTGTCTGGAACATTCAGTGGTGTGATGGGAATGTGGAATGCAGAACAGGGGTCTCCAACAGGGCTGGTTGGCAGAAGGACTGGCACTCCTATCTCTTGGTGTGTGCTGAATTGAAGCAATGGCAGAAGATGCTTCATGGTTTGGTTTGCCTACTTTTCTCTCTGGGGGATTTGGTGGCAGGACAAATCAGGGATCTGCTTTTCAGGGGATACCTACAAGGAAGTTGGGCAGAAGACCATGAACTTGCAGGACTAAGACTCTGTATCCCATTTCTTTAATTATATTATTTTGCATTTTTATGTGTAGTTTCTTGAGTTCTTTGTATATTTCTGATTTAACCCTCTGTCAGATACGGGGTTGCCGATGACTTTCTCCTTTCTGTAGCCTAACTTTTTGTTGCCTTACAGAAGCTTCTTAGTTTCAGGAGTTCACCTTTAGTGATTGTTGTTTTCAATGTCTGGGCTAATCTTGTTATATATAGGAAGTGGTATCTTATGCCAGTGGGTTCAAGGCAATTCCTTCCCACTTTCTGTTCTATGAAGCTCATTATGCCTGAATTTATATTGAGGTCTTTGATAGATAGATAAGAATCTGTAAGATTTTTTCTATATTGAATATCCAGTTGTGAGAGTACCAGGTTTTGAAAATGCTTTCTGTTTTATATTTCATAACATTAGTTTCATTGTCATAAATCAGGTGGTTCTAGGTTTGTAGATCAGTATCAGCATCTTCAATTTGAATGCACGCTTCTTTTTTGCGCAAATACCAAACGTATTTTATTACTGTGACTCAATATTACATGATTATATACCTACCAAGTCAGAGTACTGTAATTGAGGTACCTCTCACAAAACCAGAATCAGAAACCCGCCAAAACCATAACAGAAAGACCTCCCATTTGTTTCACCTCACAAAACCTATCCCAAAAACCTTAATTATGAGCTTAATATTTCCCAAAGATGTTAACAGCACAAGCTTCAGGGTCCTTAAAAAGTGGCTGCAGTTGACTGCTGAAAGCTATCACTACAGAGGAAATGTTCTAAAGGGCCAGAGCTGCTGACCCATCCCTTACCATCCCCACCCAGAGTATGTAAATGCTCATGTGAAAGTTTTTTCTTATGCTAATGAAGACATACCCCCTATAGTGCTAAACTAAAACAGGCAGCATTAGAGCAATAAAGCAAAAATACAAAGCCTACAGGAATGATTTTACTGCCTACTTAGAAAGAAAGAAAGCATCAGAGACCCTTTGCCCTCGGGTTATGTTTGTAGAGAATTGATTGCATTAAACAAAAGGATTTGCCCACATTAACAAGAATTAAGCAATGTTTCCACAAGACAGAGAATAAAACTGGACCTTTCAAGTCTAAGGGGACAGAGAGGCCTCTTTCAGTCCTGGAGTTGAATGAGTTCAAAGACTGGCAATAAAGGAAAATTTAAAAAAAAAAAGTGGAAAAAGAAGGCTGCATCAGAGGCATGAGGGGAACAAGCTTGGCCTTTTATTGAATGGGCACACTGAGTTTCTCCAGCACAAGTGCACCCTTTTCTTGGTACTCTTGTCGAGTCATCCAAGAGTTGTCTTTGTCTTTCAAGATGTCTGCCAGGACTGCACCACCCAGGAACACCATGTGGTTTCTGCAGGGTGGATCTTCAATTCGGATCTTAAATTTAGATAGTTTTTCCATATCTCCCTTTAGAACTCGTTCTAAATAAAGCTGTTTAACCTCTCGTTCCAACCTTGATGGCAGGCCAGGATACATAGTTGAGCCTCCAGAAAGCACAATGTGTTTGTAAAATTCAGATCTGGTATCAATGTCAGCTGCCTGGATTGTGTTAAAAAGCAATTCAGCAACACCAACTCCCTCAACATTGATCAAGTGAGGCTGAAATAAAGCTTCTGGTGCTTCAAATCTTTCTCCTCCAACTTTAATAATACGTCCATCTGGGAGTGTATATGATTCAACTAACACTGTGGTCTCTAAGGCCAGCTTCTGTTCTTGCTCAATATTGTAACCCATGTAACAAAGTTTTTCTTTAATCATACGAACTGTCTCAAAATCAGCAGAATGGTTGAAAGCATATCCCCGCAACTGCAGCAGCTTGATAAGGTACCTGGTAATATCTCTCCCAGCAATATTCAGCCTTCTAGTAAGGTGAGGGAGAAGAAAACCTTCATATACTGGACAAACATGAGTCACACCGTCTCCAGAGTCTACTACTACACCAGTCAATAAACCTTGAGCATACAAACTCAGAACTGCCTGGATGGCTACATACACACCAGAAAATTGGTAAGTTTCAAACATTACCTCTGCAATCTTCTCCCTGTTTTTGGTTGGGTTCATAGGTGGTTCTGTGAGCAAAATTTTGCAGTTTCTGGTGTCTATGTTGAGTTTCTCTGGTCCAAATGTGTAATCCCACAGGTGTTTCATGTCATCCCAATTTTGTACTATGCCGTTCTCCATGGGGTAATTAACTTCCAACATTGAGCGCAATTCACTTGCCTCATCACCAACCATAAGATCTTTGATTTCAATGTTTCCCAATTTGGTGGTTGATCTGATAATAGGTCTTCCAACCAAAGATGGGAAGACGTGTTCTGGAAAGTTAGAGCCTGCATATCCACACTTCACAAACCCAGTGCCGTTGTCGCACACCACCACCTTCCTGCCCTGGCTGTCCATGGTTCTGCTCAGCTATTTTTCTAATTGACTAGAATGAAAGAAGCCCTGAGTTCAAACATCAGCACTGCCATAGCTGTATTGGGTGTTGAGATCAGTTTACCAACTGTAAGAAAAAGAGGCAGAAATATGTGAATGACATATTTTGGTATTAACATAATTCTGGGTCACACAGTTGTATCTGAGATCGTGCTTCAAAATATATAACCATAATATCATAAAGTTAAATACAATAGTCACAAGATCATTATTCATTTGATTCATCATTGTTCAATTTTACTGAGCGATGTGTCATGTGATTCAGGTTGGCCTTTGACTCCTGATCAAATTACCTGCTCTGCTACCTCACTGCTACTATCACAGGACTCTATCAACTTGCCTGATAAAATCAGAGTGTAAACATAGAAGTGGATACACACACACACACACACACACACACACGCACATGCGCAAACACACACACACAGACACACAATATTTTATTTTATGAGAGCCATACATAATAATATTTCTCTATATTTTTTTACTTTAAAACCATCCTTCCATGTTGTAATGAATACCAAAAGAGCTCTCAAAAGAGAAAAAAGAAAAAGAATTTGTAGGTCCCAATATAATCACATAAATAGATTCCCAAAGTTGCCATTTGCAAGAAACTATTCAAGCTGCATCTATTTATTATCTATTCAATGCTTCTCTTATGGAATTTGAAACATTTCACAAATTGAACCTTGACCACTCTTACCCTAAGTATACACAGGTAATTACCAAACACCAGCATGAAACTACCTACGCAGAGAGAAGAATCTCAGAAATGACTGCCGCATCTGACACTATGATTGGAAGGAGACTAGCAAGGACGGCTCTGTGTAGTGTAATGCCAGGAAAGGCTAGCCAAATAACCAGATTGTGGAAATGAACACACTGGGGATCCAATGGAAGGTGGGGTTTCAATGAGTCTACAAGAACCTAGATAAATGATAATTAGGTGTTTATTGGGGAAGCACTTACATAAATAAAAGCTGAACTCTTTCTATTCTAGAAGATGCTGCCTCTGCCCTTCAGATGCTCTAACCTCAAACAGAGAGAGTAAGTAAGACCCTCTACCTTATAAGGTGTCACAATTGAACACCTGAAGGCATACACATATGGTGTGACCACCACCTGAAGTTCATTGAAAGTAAGATGGCACCCATATTGTTGTCTATAGAATGTGCCTATGTCCTTCTGTGAAATTAAATACTGCTATGTTAAAACTTACAATTTTTAAAAGAGTTCTTGTAAGAAATAATGCAATGAATTCTTACATTCAAATTGTGTCTGTCTTTAGATCACTTTAACTTAGATACAGAAAACAGCTATGTAGTGTAGGGGATGCTGTAGCATGGTCAAGGATGTAGAGTGAGGTACTTTCAGGTGGCAGGTGGCTGGTTTCGAGTTTCGCTTTTGGCTTGCTGTACTGCTGCTGTGCTGGCTGCCTAGGTTGCTCTGTAAGTAAGGCTTTTCCCTATTAAATTCCCTTGTATTTTGATATGGCTCTGTACTGGTATTTTTCCACCTTAATGTAGGACTCCAATCTCCAGTGTATCATACAGAAACTTAAAATACCATTAAGTTAGAAGTAAGCTATACCAAAACAAAAGAAAGAAAAGAGATGAAGAGGCCGCATCTTTACATACATGAAAATTGGTATACATATTTAGACTAAAAAAAAAGTAAAATTAAAAATTATATAATGAGAAAGAGAAAAATTTTTGAAAGTCAAAAACATGTTTCTTTCAAAGAAAACCATATTAATACTAGAAGGAATAAAATTCACTACAACAGAATGTAACTGAAAGAGATTGACAATAAATATTTAAACACATAACAAATTGGCAGTATTTAATACACAATTTTCCCTGATTGAGATGCTAAGTCAAAATAAAGCCCCATATATAAGTTACAAGAAAACCATAGATAAAAATTTAGTAACCTGTACCCCAAATATCCCCAGAGTTCTTTTTTTAATTGTGCACTAGTAACCCAAAATTGGGTTACCTATAAGAAAAGGAGAAAATGAGGAAACAAAAAATTAATTAACTTAGTCCCAGAAAAGAGAAATTCTAAAGTTAAATTTAAATTTAACTGATTAAATCAAGAATGCCATGGCTAGTACCTGATCCCCTGCTCTCAGAGAAGGGGAGGTAACTCCTGTTAATATTACTTTGCTAATTGCTGGTCATAAAGAACCTCCATCCCGACAGTGTCTTATCTCAGCCAAATGTATCATATATATATATATATATATATATATATATATATATATTATGTGTGTGTGTGTGTGTGTGTGTGTGTGTGTGTGTGTGTGTGACTTTACTCTGTAGTTTGGATGACATTAAGTAACCATGGAAACTCTGAAATTAGGGCCTTCAAACTTAATGGTCTGCTCTTTGGAATCTTTTCTTTTTGGCTCGTTGACATCTCATTTGCCTTCCATGCAGTGGGATACTAGATGATCAGCTTGAAATTAAAAG
The DNA here is from genome assembly GCF_003668045.3 of Cricetulus griseus. Lineage (NCBI taxonomy): Eukaryota > Metazoa > Chordata > Mammalia > Rodentia > Cricetidae > Cricetulus > Cricetulus griseus. The sequence goes on along the minus strand of NW_023277410.1, from coordinate 9,800 downwards.
AAACCTTTTGTTTCTGTCATCAGAGTGTTGACTCCTTGGTTTACTCTATGGGCTCTGCAAACCTGTCATAACAAAATTGTCAAACACTGTTTACAAATTCTTGTGACTATACCTCTAGCCTTATTCCATGTGAAACTTATATCGGTTTCAATTTTCTTCTCAGTATTTAAGAATGGGAACGATTACATTAGCTACATCATTAAACATTCTTGGACACAGTTAAAGTGACATGAGAAAATACACAGGTTAGAGTTGACCTGATATCCCATAATCAAGCCTGAAGTTCCTCAGAAGCCAGAGACTCTGAATCGTGCAGTGTAACCTTTTGACATTTGTGGTTTACCCAGAGGGTGGGGAGTTGGCTGGAAGAGAGTAAGTATACTTCGTGTATATATGCTGGAAGCCTTTATCTTTTATTCCAGAAGTAGCAATTAAAATTCTAAGTATTAACCCCCCAGAAGTATAAGAATCCACATTCTTTGTTAGGATGAACAATTTTTTTCTGACTCACACTCTTTAAGTCCTTTGTTTATCTAATTTTTCCTCTTATTAGAGGTCAAGTAAAATCTTCATTACAACAAGCTATTGCTCCAATTAACAGCTCAAGAAAATAAATGGATAAATTAGAAGCTGATGTCTCACTTTTATGCCTTAAACTGTCAAAGGTGCTATTTCCTTCACAGTCTAACAGACATCAATGCACACCATAAACCTAATTGGCATTCCTTGTTGCATCTAACTATTCATTCAATGAGACTCCCTGAAAACATAAAGCAGAGTCAATAATGATTAACATGCTCTCCAAGTTTGAATCCCTGCCTGGTCAGAATGGTATATGTTGCTCACAGGAGGAAAAGATTTAAATTCTCAGGAGAAGAGGAGGAGTGAGGAGGACATTGATGAGCAGGAATGTTGTGTAGGGGGAAGAATAGAGGAGAGCAAAATAAGAGATACCATCAGAGATGTAGCTACAATAGGTTTAGAGTGAAATAAGTCATTAGGGAATGTCCAGAAATCTACAAAGATTAACAAAATAACCAACTAAGCAACAGTGGAAAGGTTACCTTAAATGCCCTCCCCTTATAAAGAGATTGATGACTAACTTGTATGCCATCCTAGAGCCTGATGGAAGTAGAAGCAGATATAAACAGCTAAACACTAAACTGAACTGGAATCCAATTGCAGACAAGGAGGATTGATGAGCAATGTGAGCAAGACCAGGCTGGAGAAAAACACAGAAGCAGCTGACCTAAACAAGTGGTAGTTAAGGGCCCCATAATGATCACTGGGTAACCAGCATGGAACTGATTCAGACCCCATGAATGTGGGTGTCAGTGATAGGCCTTGGAAATCTATGGGGCTTCCTGTAGTACATCAGTATTATCCTTGTCATAGGAATGGAATTTTGGAGCCCATTTCAAATAGAGGGATACTCCCTCTGACTACAGACAAAGGGGAGGGCCTAAGCCCCATCCCAAAGTATATGACAGACTCTGAAGACACATCAAGGAAGGGCTCATATTCCCTGAGGAACAAAAATGGTATGGGATAGGTAGGGTGTTAGTGGGGGACATGGGAGCAGGGGACGGTTAGGGAACTGGAATTGACATGTCAAACAATCTTTTTTATAATTTAAATAAAACAATGGAGAAAAGGGAGCTCCTGCTTCTCCTCAAATAAATAACAGAAAAAGTTTCAATGACAGGCAAATAGTTTTAGGCTGTTCTACAACAGACAATTCAAAGCTGCTTTAAATACACAAATGATGAATTTTGAACATTTCCAAAATTATTCCAACACTTTTCTTCCTAACAAAAGAGTATAAATCTGCTTTTCTCTCTAAAAGAATGAGACTAGCAGACTCCAGGATTCCTCAGTGTGTTTTTTTATTTAAATTAGAAACAAGATTTCTTTTACATGTCAATCCCAATTCCCTCTCCCTCACCTCCTCCCCTGCCACCCAAACCCCTATCCCATTCCCCAACATTAGAGATGAAATCTTGTCCAATTATACCTTATTCTAGTCTAATAAATGGATTAAAACCTTGCTGAAAGAAGCTAACTATGGAAAACTCACCATCTGTTGGATAATTCTGTGTCCTTATATAATTTAAAACATAGATTTACTTCTTAAGAACGATGGACATTCATCAACAAAATTCATTGAAATGATTTCCACATATTATCTTTCCTGATAATAGGTAATCTTGAATTGGTTAATATTAATAGCTGCAACCCAACTTTCAGGGATTTGCCCATGGCGTGGTTAGGGGAATCAATTTCCAAGTACACTGTCATTAAAGTTTGTATGGATAATTATCTTGGGATGATAAGTTATCCAATGATAACACTGCATCTCAGCTACTCTACTATGTCCTTCCTTGGCCCATGATATGGGAATAGAGAATTCCACCAAGGTTGCCAGGCAATATTTATGTTATATCATTGTGTCTCATTCTAACACACATCTCACATGCTAAAACAACCACAACCACATATGGACTGACATTATATCCTCACTCATTTTTTCCCCAAAGTAAAATCCTCTTTTTTGAGTTACACTTAATTTCAAGTCTCCTACCAAACAACTACAAGGTTATAATAACCTACAAAAGAAAGTGAAAGCATGATTTTTGCCAGTCAACTATATTGATGAGAATTTAAATATATTTCCTATGCTCCAATTTTCATATTTCCAGAATAGAGCCATTATCATTGTTGTGTCTCTGCCTTAATCAATTTCTTTTTGATGAAAATAAAATAAGTATTTCTTCATGCTTATTGTTAGGGCTACTGGAATATATGGTATGGGTGCAAAGATGGATAGAATTTAGGTGAGTGAATAATTGTTTCAATGCACAAAGACATATAAGAGAGAAAAAAATATACCTACACACATATGAAAGAACACATTGAACACAAAAAGGATAGCCATGCTAACAAACAACCATACATACAGAGCTTCCATTAAACAAGAAACAAGAATAAACAGTATACCATGACAAGTGGAAAATTATTATTTTTCTCTGTGGAATTGTCTTTGATTCTCCAATTCCAGCATCCCTCCTCAAGTAATGACCCTATATAAAAAATGACTCTTTAATTTATGGAAATTCCTGGAAAAATTCTGTCCATTATGTTGTTTGTACACACTTTTTTCACCCTCTATACCATCGATATTCCAGGGGGTCCTTTTGTTTCTAAAGACTCTTCTGAAAGCATTTTTACCAGATCTGATTTCTCTCCATGGGATGTCTGGGTAATTCAATTGACTTCTCTGCTGCTGTCCATCCACATGTTTTTCAGCCAATGACTTTATGTACTCTCACTCAAGAAGACAAATTTGGAGATAATCAGTGATGTCTTTCCTCCCTAATCCATCAGTTATATTCTTGAGGTTATATGTAGCTTCCATAGACCAGGGTTTGTTCTTTATAAATAATGGCAGAGAACTAATAACTGATGTTGTGTCTTACATATGCTATGTATAGAATGTCAGAATATATCTTGTATCTTTGGTAGCTTGTTTTACTTTGTATGGAACAAACGTGAATTGTAAGCACCCTGACCATATCATGACACTTTTGAACCCCAAAATTACCATAAATTACAAGTTGGTGCTATGATAAGGATTATTTCACTTGTGGTAACACACTCTAATTCAGGAAAGGTTGACTTGGTATGAAAGATTATTTCTTAAAATCTTTCTAAAAATTGCCCATGACAGTTCATACAGGGAAACTGGCTAATTTGGAATGAAATGATATAAAATCAAAAATGAGTCTTATATTTCTATGACATAGGACTCCATATATCTGAGACATTTTCAAATCTCCACATCATTCATTGACTTCTTATCATTCATTTAAGGGCAATAATGTAAAATGTAACTGATATTATTGAAAACAGAATATTTTTCTATGTATAATGACACAAATAAAAAGTTGCATGCTAAACTTGATAAGCCAAAAAATTGTGTGTGTACGTGTGCGTGTGCGTGTGCGTGTGCGTGTGCGTGTGTGTGTGTGTGTGGAGAATAATGAATAGAGACCATAGTGAAGAGAGAGAAAATAAAGCAAACATACTATGTAGCAGTATGAGAGAAAGACAGCATTGAGAACATATACTTTGTAGAATTTAAAGGACATAGGTTTGATCTTAGTATTTAACAGTTAAAAACTTCACTCAATGAGCAAATACAACCCTCTTTGTCATAGAAAATATCACAGAGAGAACTTTTTCCCACTGAATCATCCAAATTTTGCAAGTACAAATAAGGTTGTCAGTTATAAATAATAGCCAAAATTAAGGAGATTATAAATTTAAAGATGAAAGTAAGCACACAGCTTAATATCCTCAGATGCCCATACAGGAATACAAGCTCAAATACACACAAAGAGGAAAGGACAATTTTACTGTTAAATAACAAATAAAGACTTATTGTATCATTCAGAAATTTTTAATATACTGCAAAGACAGCTCTGTGCATAAAGTTCATTTCCCAAAATACATATAAAAATTACTGTGATGGTGGAAAACAATTATTAGCCCAGCCCTGGGGAGACAGAGACAGGCAATTTCCTACTTCTTGAGTTATAGATGGCCTAGCTTGCTCAATATGGCCCAGGTCTTATTGAAAGTCACAAAATACAAAGTGGACAGCTCTTCAGGAACCACACATGAGGTTGATTTCAGGCCTATATATGTGTACACATACAAAAAAATCTGTAACTTCATAACATGTACACAAAAACAAAAGAAGGTTTATAACTAAATAATGATTTGGATGAAGTATAAACTCCAATGAAAATAGAGACAAAATCTGAAATTCAGTAAATGCAGGATTTTACTTCTCCTATAACTCTAGAAAATAAATTATATATACAAATGATAATTATAACTAGCAATATAATAAGCAAGGTAAAATGACTCCTTTATTAAAGTCTAAACTACAACAGAAAACAGGGGTTCTTTTCTATATTACATTGCCAATATAGAAAGACCACTATTGAAAATTAAAAACCCAGAAGAGAGAATATTTGAGGCACTTTTCTAGTGATTGAGTACATGAGAATTATTGATAAGATCAAAATGTATTCTGTTTCTCATGCAAAGAAGATTAATAACTGTAAACATTTCATACTTTGATCATGGTTTTTTTTAACCGGATTGTATATACCTACCATGGCCTTAGTGTGGAGTAATAATAACTATATTTGCTCCTCTCAAAGTGAAATAAATCTGGCAAATAGAGTTGGGACATTTATCAATGATGTTTGACACACTTGTAAACTGTCCGTTAAAATGCTGTGAATTATTTTGGAACTTAACAAGTACTTGTTGAAATACTTTGTAAAGGTTGAAAAACTCTTTTCCGCAATGATGCCATTTTCTGAAATTACATACTTTATTGAAGGTAATATTTGATAGTACAGCAAGTAATTACTGTTTTATTGACACTGCATCTCCCTCTGATGACAAAGCCTGCCTGGTCTGTCACATCTTCCCCCTGAGTTCTACAGTGGACAGAAAATAGAATATGCAGCCATTTGCCACAAAGCTCAACCTCAAAGAGACCTTTCCCTCTCTTTCTTCCTCATTCTTTCTTTCCTTCTTTCTTCCTCCTTCTTCTTCACTACCCCTTCATCTTCTCCTTTGTTAAAAAAAATATAAAATACCTTTCTGTGGGAATGAGCATCCTCACAGCAATTTTCATTACTCTTGCCTACTTTTTTACACTGCCATGAGCACCATTTAGTAGACTGGTTCCCTAGAATAATATGACATTTAAACTCTCTTCTTGTAGATGGCATACACCATTAATTCAAGCAAAAAGGTTAAGAAAATGTAGAAAATATGCAAAAAGGATTTCTGGGGAGTGGAAGCAACAATATATACAAAATATATATGTTTTGTCTTTCAGAAGGCTTCCATGTTAAACAAAAAGCTATTTTCAGGAAATTTTCATTGGGTGCTACATCATTGAATACAAAAGCAGGAAAGCTATGGCACAGAGGCCAGGACCTAATCCTGGCTGGTAAATGAGTACCTGCCGGAAAGTCAGTATTTCAAATGTCCAGGTACTCACCCCTGCTTTATGGAACTCAGGGAGCTTTCTCATTTTTTGTTGAAAAGGAAGCGAGAGATTTTCAAAATCTGCTTCATAAGAAATGTGACAGGAAAGTCGGGGACCTTTCTGGGCCAAGAAGGAGGAAATGATATACTACATCTAAATTTTATTTAACTAAAGCTTATTCTAGAATTTAAAACTTTCTACTTCATAGGATTTGTGAAAAAATTTAAAAAAACAGTAATAACGTGAAACCGAACAGGTAATTTAGGCACAGAACAAATCTTTGTGTTTTTTATATTTAGTGTGTGTATAAGAATATTTGAATGAATTTACTATTCAACATGAGTAATACCTATACTGCTTGATTGACTTTCTGGCAGTTTTTAAAATTCTTAGCTGCATTTTTGCATTAAAAGTGGTTCTGTCGCTTGTCCAGTATGAATAATTTCCATTGCAATTATTTTGCTCATGTTATGAGCTAAACTATAGTGTAAATAATAATGCAGCCCTCTGCAAATATTTTTCTCTAGGGAGAATTGAGTGGAGGTCTCTGGTCCATTACTCTTTCAAGGTCGGTCCTATCATACTCTACTTAATGGCAGCTCATCGATGACCACAGCATGGGAACAGTTTAGTTTCCTTTGCATTACCCTCCATGATAATTTGCAGTGGCAAAATATATACCAGGGAAGCACTGCATAAAGGGCACAGAGTCTATGCAATCCTGAAAATCAAACCCACTGTAGTTTTATTTCACTCAGTATCTTCACTCAGATAAATAGGGCTTATGGCTATGCAGAACAGGGCATGAGTTTTACAGTACAAGAGTTTTGCAAACTATCCAGCTCAGGGATTGATACTGACTTGTATTAGGGTGACCACTGCAAGCTTTAAGACCAATGCGGGAAACCTATGAAAGAAATGAGGCTTTAAAGAAGAACAGGAAGTTTTAGAGGGCAATTGTATGCATACGAAAAAATAAGTGAGAATTGTGTACAAAAACACACTACATGGGGAGCATGGATTGAGATGTGTGAAAGAAGACGGCAAAAACAGGAAAATGAGATTTAGGAGGATTTACTGAGGAAGAAGGGAGATAAGGGAGGGAGAGAAGCAGGGCCTAATCCTAAAAACACAATAAAAGGCTTCTGTATTTGTGCATCAAATGATAGTATGAACAATATATATACATATATATATATATATATATATATATTAATATATTATGAATGAATCAGGAGAAAAGCATAAATCATGTCATTTCAGTGGTAATATCTAGCACTAGAAAATTTTCTATAATTCAATAAAAAACCTAATTAATAAATGGCAAAGTTCTTAAACACACACTTTGCTACCACAGCTATACAAATAGCCAATGAATACATTCTTAACATCAGTACTTATGAGAAATATGAAAATAAAAGCCAAACAGAGGCCAGCAAAATATGTAGAAAAGTAGGTATCAGTGCTTGGTGTCCTTCCCCACTATCTGAGTTTCATCCCAGGGACCCACATGCTATAAATAGAAAACAGATTCTTGAAATTTGTCTCCAAACCAAAATACATACATCATAGAAGTTCCACGACCTAAAAGAAAGAAAAACAGATTTAATATGCATTTTTAAGGGCTGGAGATACAGATCAATGGTAGAGTGCTTCCCTGTCATGAGCAAATGCTTGGCCTTTGATCCCCAGAACGAGAAAAATACATGCCACTTAATACTCATTAAGGTGAGTGCTACAAAAATAAATAATGTAGCTGGGTGGTAGTGGTGCATGTCTTTAGTCCCAGCAATCAAGAGGCAGGGGAAGGCAGATATCTGTGAGTTCGATACCAGCCTGGTCTACAACAGCTACTTCCAGGACAACCTCCAAAGACACAGGGAAACCCTGTCTCCAAAAAGCCAAGAAAGAAAGAGGGGGAAGGGAAGGAGGGAGGGAGAGAGGGAGGGAGGGAGGTATGGAGGGAGAGAGAGAGATTGAGAGAGAGAGAGAGACGCAAACTAAAAAATGCAGAAAGTAAATGTTGCTGAAGCAGATAAATTAGTCTTTGAGTGTTACGGGTACAAATGTAAAGTGGTAAAGCCACTGTGACAAACACTGTAGTCATTTCTCCATAATTCAACAGAATTGCTATATGATGTAAGCATTCTACTTCAATACAGATTTGAATCCAATGTTTTATAACCATTTCTGCAAGCTCAAAGAATGCATTTCTCTTGACTTGTAGCAAAAAAAGACAAACACTACTATTTCATCTTTTAAAAACTGAATTTTTGTTTCCAGCCACTTCTACTAAATTTAGTTCCATGTCAGTTATAGTTTAACAAAAACATCAGTAGTGAAGTAGTACAATGCATAAAATAGATGAAAGAGGGTGTGTGACATCTTTAGACTCCTGAAGAATCCCAATGACCCATTGTGAATGAAAATATGAATCTATGAGATTTATAGATACATATCTTTGTGTTTCTAAAGGAGGTATTTTTCGGGAAAGTATACAGAAACAACCATCATTTCATCACAAATTCCTACTTTTAGTTCTGTTTAAGAAGAATCATATTAAAAACTGAAAGAATACCCTAATCTGTATAGTAGGTATAGTATGTGGGAAAACTATTACACTAGACTGGATTGATGAATTTACCATAAGTAATATCTTCAAAGCAACACAGATGAAAAACTATATTTGCAACAGTAAATGACCAAACATGCAACAGAACAATTGTTTGTAAGAAATGATGAATCCTAATTCTCTTCTGGGAATGCCAAACGTTATTCTTCTGAATGTCTTCACTACCATTATAACATCTAAAGTGTCTCAATTCTGCAATACATACATGAGAAACCAACTAGCCATCAATAAAGCTCACTGATATTAAAAGAATTCCTTCTCTGTTAACAAAACAGGAAATTACAAGCAGAACTATTTTGTGTCTTAAAAGGAAATGCTCTTTGCTGTCCATCTACCTGTGTCTGTGTATTTAGTAATAGAATTTTGTTTGTCCATGTATTAATTATAAAAATTACATATAATAGCAATAAGCTAAAGGTCGCTCCTCCTTTACTTCCAATTCCAATCTCCCCACTACAGGTATCTAGCTGCCTATAGTGAATCCATTTTGTGAGAAACTGGTGACCAAAAGCCCATTAACCAATAGGAGAGAAAGGAAATATAGAATCTCTGATGTCGGACAGGGGAATATAATGTTCTAAACACCTGAACTTCCTGTGAACACATGGCATAAAAGGAGATATTATGAGAACTGATGAGAGTTTTGGAATTTAGGATACCTGCAGAAGTATTTGATTTTAGTGGGAGATTTACACTGTTTATGTGGAGCCCCAAACAAGTAAGGAAAAAAGGGCACTGAATATATTCCTACTATTTCTTAATCTCAGGGAAAAAAACATTTTCAGGACAACAGCATGGGACATGGGACATAGGACTTGTATCGGCCAAACTATAGAAAAATACAGACAGTGGCATAGTAATGAAAACAATCATCTCCAGCAGCTACAAGAAGAAGCACCTATGTTTGGGAAATACTAATGCTCTTATTTGTTACTGGTTTTATGTCATCTGAAAGACGTCATTCTTTTGTTTATGAGGTCAATTTATCAGTCACTACCAACTATAAGTCACATTTAAATATCAGTAGCAACTCCCATAATTCCTTCATAATTTTAACTACAGATGGAGACATTTTCTCTGCCGGATGACTTG
>NW_023277409.1:111606-125725 GCF_003668045.3 Cricetulus griseus | reverse complement strand
TAGCATTATACATAGGCTTGTGAAATTGCTCATCATGTGTTATTAATAGAAAACCTAGTATTCAATTATGGCCATTCTTTATTATGTAAAATACAATAACAGCTATTTAACTCATTAACCACCCCAACACCCTCAGAGCCCAGAACCCATCTGCTTGCCCTTTCTGTCCTCCATCCCTGCTTCCCTCCTGGCTTGCCCCAGTGCCCGCCCACAGCCACCGCCGTCTCCAAGGCTGCACCAGAATCATCCATTCATGTGTTTATTAATTTATTCATTCATTCATTAGTTCCTTCAATTTCTTATTCATGGACTCCCCGGCGGGAGCAAGCATGCAGGTGCGGTGAGCTTGTGAATGAACACCCCCATCCATCACCATTCTTGCCCCACCCTACTCCCCAGATCCTTCTTCTAAACTTCTAAACTCCCCTTCTAAACTGCATCACTGACTTGACTGCTGCCACCTGGCTGCTGCCTGCATTCAATTCCCTGGATGGCTCAGCTCTCTGAGTCACTGATTCACTGACTCACTTGCTCATTCACTTGCAAATCCAGTCTGGGGAGCCAGCAGTTCTTAGAGAAGTTTTCCCGCTCCCTGCAGAGAGCTCGCCGCGGACTACATTTCCCAGTGTGCCCTGCGCTCCCAAGCAACCACTCTTCTGTCTGCTCGCCTCTGGGCTTCCTTCCCGGGATTTTAGAAGACTTAGGACACAGGTAGGATTTTGTGATTTTTTTAAGGGGGTAGAAGACACGGGAGGGAGGGGATGGAGGGCAGGGGATGAAGGGAGTGCAGGGGAGGGAGGGGGCAGTGTAATGAGGAAAGGGAGGCTGTGGAGCGATCTGCTCAGTCCCCGTGCTGTGTCTCCCACGTGACCTTTTCCTAATTCATTTTGATTTGGTACCATTTGGTTTGCTGCATCGTCAGGGAGTCCTTTGGTGTGTAGAAACTTTTGAATTATATCCTGGAGGACAACGGGAAGTTCCTATGGAGACCAGGAAGGTTTCAGGGTCTGCAAATTAGCCTGGGGCCAGTGCTATTGAAATGAATATTGTTGCAGATCTAAAGAAAGGATTTTTTCTTGTGTGGGAGGCATGGCCAGGAACCACAATACTGTGTCTTTAAGCACACTCTAACCCTATGGGAGGTGCTCTTGTCACTCAAGCCTCACTATCCAATCAGGCCCTCCAGGAGACGTGCCAGTCAGAAGAGGTTCAGGGCTCTTCTGCTCACCATGCTTGACTTTGAAGAGAAGACAGCGGTTTTGTTTGCTGTGGTGCAGTTGCTCCTACAGGGAGTTGAGCTGAGAGCTTCAGTGATCTGGAAAACCACAAAATGGTGAGCTGGGGGATGCTCTCTGCAGATGGGGAGGTGTGGCAGACAGTGTGGTGAGTTCTCACTGTATTTGTGGGGAGAGTGAGGCTAGTTTCCCAGTCTTTGGAAATCCATGTAAGTTGTTCCACCTGGGAGGAGGTCTCACCCTAACTTTGCTTTGTGGGCTGAATTTGATCATAGTATTGTGAGCAGGGAGCTGAGTATATGACCATGTTTCTAGTCAAATTAAACATTTTTTTTCTTTTTGGAATTTTGGAGATATGGTTTCTGTGTGTAGCTTTGGAGACTATCCTGGTACTCTCTGTTGACCAGCCTGGCCTTTAACTCATAGAGATCCACCTTGTCTCTGCCTCCCAGATTCTGGGATTAATTGTATTTGCTACCAATGCATGGCACAACTTCAACATTCTTGATAAATATATGGAAAGCAGTTTGCCTGACTCAGAGATGCCTAGTTTTCCAGTATTTTCTTGATATTCAACACTCTGTATTTAACATTTACATGTAATCTGAATTCATAGTTAATTTTATTGAGGTTGTCCAGAGGCATCTCATAGGTTGGGTAGCAATCCTCTAATATGCCATAATGTAGGAGAGTAGAATTGTTGATATAAAGGATTTACCAATGCTTAGGAAGTAGAATGTCTCCCAAAATAGAATTGAGCTCTGGGAGGACTGCCTCTAAAACATCCAAAGAATATACTTGCCTTTTTTGAATGCTCGGATACACATTTGTTCATCAGGATTGTCTAGACATTTGGCTTCAAACCATTACAAAGAATCTTACCCTGATTTACCACAAGCCACCAGGCCCATCACAATATCAAAGAACAGGCCTCTAACAACCTGGACAAGGAGGCATTATAGGGTCACAAAAAAAACCAACTTAAATCCCTATGTCATAAAATTCTAGTTTTTTTTTCTTGAGCATAAACATAGCTTTGTCAGGTGGGCAATATGACACCAGGTAAGAATTATTTGTAAGCCAGGTTTTGGTGGCACACATCTTTTATCCCAACACTTGGGAAGCAGAGGCAGGTGAATCTCTGTGAGTTCAAGGACAACCTGGTCTCCAGAGCGAGTGCCAGGATAGTCTCCAAGGGTACACAGAGAAACCCTCTCTGGAAAAACCAAGAAAAAGAATCATTTGTAAATAAAACACAATTGTGTTAATAACTAACCTCATCAAGCAAGTCTTTCATTTCGCCCTCTGGCAGGGCTGACTTAGTAACAGGCTGGGGTCTAGGGCTTGGTAGCTTTCATTTGGGCTGATGTATTGACAATAAAACTGAGCTGTTACTATAAAATCAACATACAGAATGTTAGTCTTCTCAAGAAGCTTAGTTAGTCTGGGGAATATCCTCTACAATACCTAGCATTTATCCTTTATACCTTCTAATTGTGTATCTTTCATGTCCCCTATGACCTTTACCTCAGGACCCTGTCCCTGAAGAATGACCTATTGTTTCAGGACAAAGATGAACTTAAGAAATTATTAAAGGAATATCCTGGTTGTGTGATTGTATTTTACTCAAGTGCTAGTATCCACTCCTAAGAACTTGTATTTTTCTGGTTTATGGTGTTTATACTTAGAGAAATGGTACAAGAAATATTTAATGCACTCTAGTACAAGTCTCTAGTCTCTGGATCACATGGCCATAAGGCATGTTTCAACTTTTCTAAATAATTTTTGAGATTATAAATGCATCATACTCTCATTTTATTTTCTGCCTCCAATCCCTATTAATACTCCATGGTTTTCTAATCTGTGTCCTCCTTTTCTTTAACTCGGGTACTCTGTAACAACAGTTACTGTGTGAATGTGCACACAAAGACCCTGTGCATTGGATGAAGAACAGGATGTGCTAGACGAGAGAGGAGGAGTTTCTACTAAAATACAAACTTTTTAGACTAGGCCTGTGTCTACTCTGCCTTAAGGGCTGAGCTAGAAGGACTGTACTGTCTGAGTCATTTGATCTCTGATCACCCAGTAGGGAAGCTGCTAATATGAGTCAGGGTGGCCCTAGCCAATGTGGGGTTCTTTGGGGGACAGGTGTTAGCAGTCAGGAATACTAGTGTCAGGTAATTTCTGGGTTCTTGTACTTTTCTTTCTCCTTTGCTGAAATGAGTTGTAAGAAGGACCACAAGTTTTACCATCAATTTTAGTACTATCCATTCTACTATTCTACACTACAGTTACACTATGACACATTACAGTACACTGGAGATGGCAGTGCTAAATCTAATTGGTCTAAATTATGAAAACCTTCAGTCATATAGAGGGGTTAATGGTGAAAGATCAGAGGAGGAGAGCAGCCAGACATTATTCTTACCTCTACTGAATCCTTAAAACAACGGGGATATCGGGTACCTAGGAACCTGCAATCTCAACACAATGATGTACTGTTCCATCTTGCCTTATCTTTCTGTCTCCACCCAGTCATGTTACTCCTGTCTCCAAGTCCCAAGTACTGGAATAAAGGTTTGAGCCATCACCACCTGGCTCTCTTTGTCTTTTAGAGTGAATGAATCTGGTGTAGCCCAGGGTGGCCTTGAAATGACAGAGATCCACCTGCCTCTGCCTCCCAAGTGCTTGGATTAAATGTGTGCTCCATTTTCTGGCCTCTATAGATAACCACTGCCTAGCTCCACATTCTTGTCTTCAGACAAGCTTTGTTTTTCTGTTCTGTTTGTTTTTCTGTGGGTTTTTCATTTTTGTTTTGTTGTTGTTGTTGTTGTTGTTGTTTTTTGAGACAGGGTTCCTCTGTGTAGCTTTAGAGTCTGATCTGGAACTCATTCATATTCATGGTGATCCACCTGCCTCTGCCTCTCCAGTCCTGGGATTAAAGGCATGGGATCCACACACCGGTCAAACTTCATTTGTTAAAGAAGAAAAAAATACCACCACACATGGAGAAACTACAGGCTCCACAAAATTAATGTTATATGGATATTGAGGTGAAGGTTTTCATCCTTCATTAATATATGATCAGGGTTCTGTTAGCTTTCTGCTACCACCCTCTCCAACAGTGTGATTAAGGAAAGTTGAGTTCCAGGGAACAATAGGAATTCATGATCTGCAGATGTGCATGGTGTTGAATGGGTGGATAGTGCAGATTCCACATGTTGTGTCAAGATACATGTGGCATGAAGTGGACATTAAATTATGCTACATTATTTTCTGTGTGTGCATCAGTGGTCCTAGGTTTGCTCAAACCACCAGAGTACATGAGAGTTTGCAGAAATTTAGGAAGAGATTACCCTAATTTTCAGAGAGCTCTAGACAATGGATCCTCTCTGTTTTGAGGAAATATGAGTAGCAGAAAGGTCAAAAGCAGAATAGTTTAAGGTCATTTTGAGTTAATTTTATGGAATTTGTGTAGACAGTTTTTATCTGGGGTGGAAGTCAGGATCAGGAACAATTGTTCTGTGCACACTGACACCCTATAGGAGGTGCCCTTGTCACTCAGGCCTTATTAGCAAATCAGACCCCTAGGTGACCTGGGAGTCAGAAGTGCTGCAGGGCCCTTCTGGATTCAGGCTGAGCTTTGAAGAGAAACTGGCTCCAGTGGTTTTGTGTGCAGTGTTTTGAGAAAAGACAGGGTTTATCTGTTTCTTTGGAGGCTATCCTGGAACTAGATCTTGTAGACCAGTCTGGTCTTGAACTCACAGAGATCTGCCTGCCTCTGCCTCCCAAGTGCTGGGATTAAAGGCGTGTACAACCAAAACCTGGTATTTTCATTTCAGCTTTACATGAATGATCCATTTTTGTATAGGTTGTAAAAGGCATCTCATGTGTTGGTTAGCACTCCACTACTAAGCTGTGATGTAGAAGAGTAAAATTGGTAATAAAAGGATTTACCATTAAAAGGATTTACTTAAGAGATTGTACATCTCACAAAGTATAGCTGAGGAAGGGCTTCTTTTAAAACACACCAAGATAAGTATATGATAACCAGGTCTGTTAGAAATTATGATGCTAGGATAAATGTTTTTCGCCAGCATTGTCTAGACATTTGGCTGCAAATAGTTACAAATGAGCCACCAGTGATTTACAACCACTCATGAGAACAATTTTCATATCAAATAATATGAGTGTAAGAATCTGCCCAAGGAGCCATTACATGGTCAAAAGCAACCTTAAAGCAGGCTGTGCCACAAAGTTCCAGTTTTCTTCTTGAGAAAGGCATAGTTCTATTAGTGGACAGTAGGACACCAGGTGACATCTATTTGAAATGTGAAGCTCTGTTGTGTTACGGACTTGTCTAATCAAGCAAGGCTTTAATTTAGGCCACAAGGCAGGGAGGGGAACATTATTGGGATAGCTATTGACAGCCTGGAGCCTAGGCTTTCAGAGCTTTCCCTAAAGACCTGATGTATTGAGAATAAAACAGCCTTGTCTGAAACCAGGAATTTACTTGGGAGAACTGGTAATGTTCTAGATCAAGGCCTTTGTGGAACATTTGCTTCAGATCTGTAGACAGGGGTGAGTGTTTTTGAAATTTGTGTAAATGATACTGAAATTCATGTCTCTGCAGTTTTTTTAAAATGTCCAGGTCTGGAGTAGAAGCCAGGGCAAGGGACACATATGCTGTGTCTTTAAGCACACTCTAACCCTTAAGGAAGTGCTCTTGTCACTCAAGTTTCACTTGCCAATCAGGGACACCAGGCCAAACTGCCAAGCATAAGTCTTACAGAACACTTCCTGGAGCCATGCTGCTGGCTTGATTTTACAGAAGAACAGGCACCAGTGGATTGATTGCTGTGTTGTGAATTCTATTGTAGGGGTTTGTGAATGAGGATGTATGAGCCCAGTAGTCACAACTTGGGGAAGTTTGAATTTGGAGGCATGGGAGACCATGTGGCAGGCCCTCCTGGAGGCTGGGTGGGAACCTCCTGCCACATTCATTGTTCTGTGAGCACCCCTTTGATCCTAGAAACTACCCAGAACATGGTTATGGCCAATGGATATTTCATTCTGTGGGCTACGTTTGTGGAAAGCATTTCAATCAGGGAGCTTTGTGTAGAAACATCTTTGTATTCATCACCAATGTCCTTTTGTGGCATGTGGATGGAAACTTGCCAAATTTGGAAAGGCCTAGTTTCTTCAGTATCTTCTAGAAGGTTTGCACTTCACATTTAACATTTAGGTATAAGATCCATTTAGAATTAATTTTGTCCATGCTGTAAATCACATATTTTTTGAGACAGGGTTTCTCTATGGCTTTGGAGGCTGTCGTGGAACTACCTCTTGTAGATCAGGCCTGTCTGGAACTCACAGAGGTTCACCTGCCTCTGTCTCCAGAGTGCTCAGATTAAAGGCGTGCACCACCACTGCCCAGCATTTTCTTCTTTTTTATATTTATTTATTTTTCATTTTTTTTGTTTGTTTCTATTCATGGTTTCTTTATGGCCTTGGAGGCTGTCTGGCAACTAGCTCTTGTAGAACAGGCTGTTCTTGAACTCACAGAGATCTCCTGTCTCTGCCTAAGTGCTGGGATTGAAGGTGTGCACCACCACTGCCTGGCTACTTTTCATTTTTTTAAGATTTATTTATTTATTTATTTATTTATTTATTATGCACACAGTGCTCTGTCTGCATGTATGTCTGCAGGCCAGAAGAGGGTACCAGATTTCACTACAGATGGTTTTGAGCCACCATGTGGTTGCTGGGAATTGAACCTGTGACCTTTGAAAGACCAGGCAGTGCTCTTAACCACTGAGCCAACTCTCTAGCCCCTACTTTTCGGTTTTGAGACTTGATTTTTCTATGTAGCTTTGGAGCATTACCTGGAACTTGCTTTGTAGGACAAGCTAGCTCTAAACTCATAAGAGATCTGCCTGGCTCTGTCTACTGAGCACTGGGATTAAAGGCCTGAGTCATTAAAGACAGGAAGGGAGGGAGGGGAAGGAGGGGAGGAAGGACAGCAAGGAAGCAAAGGGAGGCTGTGGATAACAAGCCTCCAATCTGTTCCCATGCTCCATCTCCCAATGAGCTTTTTGTAATTAGTTTTGGTTTGGTCGGATTTGGATCCCTGCATCCTCAGATAGTTTTGTTGGTGTTTACAAACATGTCAGTTATATCCAGGAGTACAAGGGGATGTTCCTATGGAGACCAGGAAGATAGCAGGGTCGGCAATCTGAACCAGGGACCAGTGCTATCGGAATGTATATCATTGCAGATCTAGAAAAGATTTTTCTTATGTGTGTTATGGCCATGAACAAGAATACTGTGTCTTTAAGCACACTCTAACCCTATGGGAGCTGCTCTTGTCACTTAAGCCTCACTATCCAATCAGGCCTTCCATGTGACCTGCCCTTCTGAAGAAATGCAGGGCTCTACCTGTCACCAGGTTTCAGGCTTGACTTTGAAGAGGAGACAGTGGTTGTGTGTTCTGTGGCACAGTTGCTGCTGCAGGGACCTGAGCTGAGCTTCTGTGGTCTGGGAAACCATAAGATGGTGAGCTAGGGTATATTGTCTGTATATGAGGAGGAGCAGATAGTGAGGTGTTGTAGATAGTGTGGTGGGTTCTCCCTGTATCTAGGTGGGGAACAGCAGACAAATTCCCTGTATTGTGAAGTATCCGTTCTTTGTAAATTACTCCACCTAGTGGGAGGTTTCTCAATAGCTTTGTTCTGTGGTCTTCATCTGATCCGAGAATTGGGAGGAGGGAGGTGTGTGAAGGAGCAATTTTCTTATCAACTTCAACGTTCTTGATGTATATATGGGAAGGAGGTTTCCTAATTGTGGCCTATTTTTCTAGTCTTAAAATTCAACACTTTGCAATTAACATTCACATGTAATACCCACCTATAATTAATTGTGTGCAGGTTCTCCCGAGGCATCTCATGTGTTGGGTAGCCTTTTTGTCTTGTGACTATGTCCTTTGCATTACAGAAATTTCTCAGTTTCAGGAGGTCCCATTAATTAAGTCTTGATCTCAGTATTTGTGCTACTGTTGTTATGTTCAGGAAGCTTTCTACTGTAGAAATTCAAAGAGGGTAGCTTCTATGTTCTCTTCTAAGTGGTTCAGTGTGGCTTGATTTATGTTGAGCTCTTAGACACATTTGTTTTTTCATCTTGTTGTGGGTCGTTTTTTGTTGGTTTTTTTTTTTTGGATTTCAAGGCAGGGTTCCTATGTATTGCTTTGGAGCATCTCCTGGAACTAGCTCTGTTGACCAGACTGGCTTTGAACTCACAGAGTTCTGTCTGCCTATGCCTCTCTAGTGCTGGGATTAAAGGCATGCACCACCAATGCCTAGCTTCTTTGATCCATTTGGACTTATGTTTTGTGCATGGTGATAATTATGTAACTCTCTGCAGTCTTTTACATGTCAGCATCTAGTTATGCCAGCAATATTTGTTGAAGATACTTTCCTTTATCCATTGTATAATTTTAGCTTTATTGTCCAACATCCGGTGTTTGTAGGTATGTGGGTGCATATTATGGTTTTCAATTTGACTAATTGGTCTATCTGTCTTTTAGATTATTTTTCTATATTGTTTTGTGATTGATCATCAGTGTGGTTGTATTTGCCTGAAACAAAGGGAATTATAAGGAGATGCTGATCCATAGCAAGAGATCACCTCCACTTCTGGATAGAGCTCTAGAGCATGGCGCTTCTTTTTTAGAATAAATATTCCTAGCCCGGGGGGTCACAAACAACAGTTCAAGGGTCACTTGATGTAATTTTGAAAATTGTGAGGCCTGTCTTTATTTAGTATTCTTACATACCCATAGGATTATAGGGATCTGTGTAACATTGGTCAACATCACTCTTTTCCTTCCTATGTGTTTTTTGTTCTTTCAATTAAAAGTTGACAATATATTTCCTGCCTTATTTCTTGGCTTTTTCTCCCCTATCCCATCATTCTTTGAAAATATTTTACATACTTCTGATTTTTGCATCTTTGTGACAAATATATACCTCATATTATGTGAATCTATATACTGATTTTCTATAATCTATAATGGTAACGTAGTTATATTCACTTTCTTAAGAATATTGGGCCATCCCCAGTTTGTCTTCATAACATTTCTTATGTTATCATTTCCTGAAGGTTTTGCTTTTGGGGAAAGTTGCTGTGGAGAAACTGTTCTAGGGTTTTTTTGTCTTTATCTTACATGCTTGCCTCTTCCTGTTGCCTGGCATACTGTGTTTTCCCGTTTTTGCTATCTTTATGTTTGAGTCTTTGCTGCTTAAATGATTTTATATGATTAATGCATTGGCTCTGAATTTTTATTACCTTCTCATATATCACAATTAGCCTCAGGTATCAACATGACCCATCCTAGGGTTATCTGATCAAACATCAGATGAGTGTTTTCTTAGATCAGAATGTCTGATTTCTGCCTGAAAAACATTGTGTTGATGTGGGTAGAAGAATTCCAGTGAGTTAGCAGTGTCTCTTACCAAATGGGCTTGGGCTGCTAAAGAGAAATAGCTGAATACAAGACAGTGAAAAAGCAAAAAAGAAAATGAAGAAACAATTGTCCCACATGTTTTCCTTCAGTGCCTAACTTGAGTTTCTCTCCTAAGATCCCCAAAAGATAGACATTGGCCTAAGTGTAACAACAAAATCAGTGCATTACCAGAGTAGCTTTTACTTAAATAATTTAATCACAGTGACAGTATTTCATTCATGCTTTTCTGGAAATATTTCATGGATTAATTTATTTCAACTGTCAGGACTTCTATAATCTTAATAAAGTTGGTCTTAATTGTGCTTCAACTGTGTTGGAATACTCATGACTTGCTGTAGTAAGATCGTTGGAAACTGGTAGTGACTTATTTCTCTGGTAGTTGTTTTTGTTTTTAGACTGGTATCCAGTTATCTTGTTTTGAGGTGATTGTGGGTCCAAGTGCTGATTTCTTAGTTGGAAATTGTAAGAAGGGAAGAGAGGAGAGAACCTGGTGAGAGTGTTAAGAAGGCATGGAGAGAGTGGGAGAGTTCTGTGGTCTGGTGTCCATAGGGACTTCTGGCAGATGGTGTATCCTTTGTTTGAGCACAGGGTTTCTTCTAAAGTTTGAGGCCACAACATACAGATAAGGAGGAAATTGGATTGTAAATAGTGTTTGGGGTTATTGAAAGAATAGAGAAGATCCAATAGAGAGAACCAATGTGTATTTTTATAGATGGCATGAACTCTGGTCCAGAAGGGTGTCTTTGCCTCAGTTTGCCTACCTGTTTTTCTGACTTATATGGCCTGCACATGAACAGAGAATATTAATCCAATTTGATGGTGGTGACATGGCATTTTGGGTGGCAGCTAGTTATATGTTGGAGGAATCTGTTTGGGAATAAAGGTACTGTCGAAGCTTCATGAGCTGTTGTCCCACATTACCTGTTATTCTGGCTGGTTTGACATGCACATGAGAAAAGGATGTCTCCCTTAGTTGGGGGATGGAATACGGCAATATTCCTCTTATTCTGAATGGGAATATATCCTATGCTGGTGTATGCTGGAAATCCTAAATTACTTATTTGATTATACAATATTTACCAGTCAAGTCATTATCTTGAGTATCAGAAGAGGATTTGGAAATTTATGCTTTTTGGGCTGTTATATGTTATGAGAATCAATGAATTTGTAATAAACACACAGCTTTCCCTACCTCCGCTCCTTCCAGCACTCTCCCCAATATTCATACCCCTAAATCCACTAATACTCTGTTTCCTTTTGGAAAAGAGGAGGCCTCCCAGAGATACCAACCAAACACATCATGACAAGGTGCAATAAGAATAGGCGCAAACCCTCATACAAGACTCACCAAGGTAACTCAGTAGAAGGAAGTGTCACAAGAGCAGGCAAAAGAGTAGAGACACCACAGGAGCTATTGGTAGGAATCCCACAAACAAACCATGCTAAACAACCATAGCATTTTTGCAGAGTTCCTCCCACAATGCTGTGCAGGCTCCATGATAGTCGCTTCACTTTCTCTGATCCCCTATGAGCCTTGTTAGTTCATTCTGTGTGACATGTTCTCCTGTTTTCTGGCATTAGGGAAATTTTCAGAGATATGCAAAAATGACCCCAAATAAGATTCTAAACAATAGTGAAGAGGCTATCCTAAATGTCCTTCACAAATAATGAGATTGATAACTATCTTATATACAATCCTAGAGCCTTCAGCCAGCAACTGAAGATACCCACAGGTAAGTACTGAGCCGAATGTTTGGAATTCAGTTGTAGAGAATGACGTGTAATGAGCAATGTATTCATGATGAGGCTCGGGAAACCCAAATAATAAGTTGACCTTAAAAAGGAGGAGCTCATTGATTTCAGACTGACAGTTCATAACCAGTATATGACAGATCTAGGCTTGCTGAACCTGGGTCTCAGTTAGGAGTGTTGAGCATTCTTTGGGGTGGCTAGTTATGGAACAGTATTTATCACTAAGGTAGGAATGGACATTGGTAGGCAATTCCCCATAGAGAGAAACTCTCTCAGCCTAGACACACTGTAGAAGGCCTAGGCCCAGCCCCAAACGATGGGATGAATTTTGATGCTCCCCCATGTAGGCCTCACCTATTCTGTTGAGGGTAAGAGGAACGGGCTTCGATGTGGGGTATTTGCGGATGGGAGGGACATTGAACTAGGATTGGTATATAAAGTAAGAATTTTCTAATTCAAATTTTAAGAATTAGAATACATTAAAAGATCATATTCATCAAATTGTAGAAACCTTAAGTTCACCAGAACCAGAAGTCTGAAGTAGTAATTTACCTTCACCAATTCTTTCTTGCCTTGAATGTTTACCTTATCTATCTATAGGTTCTATCCCAAACATTCCACATTACATCAGCTGTGCTCATATCTCGATCTTAAATGATAGAAAACAAAGAAGATAATGACTAAATATCATATCCTGAAAATAAAAACACATATAAACATCTTAAAAATGAGACTCTGACCTCATCCTTAAAAGGAAAATAGATCTGTGAAATCAATGTGAGATAAATTAGCTCTAAAGAATGTGTTAGTTACATTTATAAATTATTCAAATCTTGGATATGCATTTTTTGGTTTTTTTTTGAAACAGGGTTTCTCTGTATAGCTTTGGAGCATCTCCTGGCACTTGCTCTGGAGACCAGGCTGGCCTCTAACTCACAGAGATCCTCCTGCCTCTGCCTCCCAAATGCTGGGATTAAAGGTGTGCGCCACCAATGCCTGGCTGGATATGCATTTTATATTAAATTATTAAGAGTACATTGCAATGAAATAAAAGCTGGGTACTGGAGATTATCATCAGAAGCATTAAATATGTGGACAGATTGGGGTAAGGCTCAAACTCAAGTGTCTATAACTTAGATACTCATACATAGGGCATAAGAAAAAAGAAATTTTAAAAAACTAGGTTGAATAAAATGTAAAATTTATAACTATATAAAACTAAAAGTATGCTCAACCTGAAAGTGTTTTGGTTGAAAAATGAAAAGTAAAGATTAAATGATGGGCAACTTCCCTACAGCAGTGATTATAAACCTTCATGTTGTTTTCATACTTAACTATAAAATTATTTTTATTGCTACTTAATTACTGTAATTTTGGCACTGCTATAAATTGTAATGCAAAAAGGTTTTGGAGATAGAGGTTTGCCAAAGGGGTTAAAACCCATGGAATACAAACATTCGTGTGATCTGATACTTTTAATCTGTTATATTTAACACTTATAGCTAGCTAATATTAAAAAGTATGTCAAAATAGTTGAGTGGATGAAGGCAGTTGCTCCCAAGTCTTCCTACCTGAGTTTGAACCTGTAGGACCTAGGTATGTTGGGGGAAAGAAGAAATAGAATCCTGACTGATGTATTCTGATCTACACACACACACACACACACACACACACACACACACACACACACACACACACACACACACACACACACACACACACACACACTCACGCATGCACGCACGCACGCACACATATGCATGCCCACAAATAAACGAATAGATAAAAAATTAAAATTTGAGGTTTGGAGTTACTTAAACTTTTTATATACAGCAACTAAGTGGGTAATTTTTAATGTGGTGTCTAACTTTAAGAAAACCACATAAACGTGCAACTTCATTTAAAGCAATCCTATAGCTTTATGAACATTATTTATATACCCTCTATAAACAATGTTATCAATAATACAATGAACAGACACATAATATTCAAAATACAGGGTTCACTTGCAAAATATGCTGTATTTGAAGAGGGTAATGGAACTGTAATTAACATACAAGTATGTGAACATAGCAGGTAGGAGAAATCTTCAAGACACCTTCATTGAATGATTTCAGGTCATATACAAGAAATCTGAGAGAGCCTGTGAAGTTGATTTTTCACTGAGTGATGGAGCTATACATATCACAAAGTATTTTCTTATGAAAAGCATAGAAGCATCCAATGACTAGCATAGGATGCGCTCCTCCATTAATATTTTCCTGCAGTAAAAGCACAATGTCATGTCTCCAAAATTCACCAATTCAGGGTCACAGGTAATACTATAGCCATTAATTTTAACATCATTATTATTTGAAAAACAAGAAACTTAGAAATGAGTACTTGGTTGCAATTCAGACTGGAATAGAAATTTTCCTCAGAGATACCATCAATTATCTTTGTGGATGAAATATCTAAAAAATAATTAGAAATTCATTTTGGCACTCAAAAACAACATGAGTGAAAACATGAACACAATATGTTTTAACAGAAAAATTGAATTTTTATCAATATACAAAGCTTCTTTAAGCAAGAGTAGAAACAATATATAGTGTGTTGTAGGAAAAAATCT
>NW_023277409.1:90525-111106 GCF_003668045.3 Cricetulus griseus | reverse complement strand
GGTCTGTCTACTATATGAATATCTTAACTTTAAAAATGTCAAAAATATTCATCAAATGAAAATTAAAATGTTTTGGAGAAGCAGTTTTCCTATTGTTTCAACAGGAAACAAGAAGCTATGGATTTGCTTTAGGGTGACATAGATATGGGTAGAGCAACTAAGACCTCTTGAACTTGACAGGCCAAACATATCACCTAAAGTTACCGATGGTCTTTGCACAACTTGAAAATAATCTCAAATTTTCCTTGGGACCCCTTAAAGATACCTTCATCCACAGACAGCAGGAAGCATCTGGAGAACATGACTCCCACATGACCACACTGGTTTATTTATACCATTAACCACAGAAGAGTATAAAATATGAAGGTACAGTCTTACCCATATCAGCGAGGTTCTTGTAGGTTTCCAGCATTACATCTTTATAGAGATTCTTCTGATAAGTGTCCAGCAAATTCCACTCTTCCCAAGTGAAATCGATATGCACATCATTATAGGTCATATATAGAGGCTTGCCAAAGCATTTAAAATGTAGGGCATAGGAGGCTTTTGATCATTTGGTGGGTCACAGATAACTGTTATATGCATGCAAATATAGGAAACATAGGATAAAATGGCAGATTATTGAATCTACTATTCCCTGCCTTCCTTCAAGGACTAGCTCACAAGAACATTCTATGGTTTGGTTACCAAGCAACAACCTCATCCTGATGAATCCCATACCTCCCAAGCTTCCTTCCTCAACCATCATATAATGTCTCTGAGAAAAATAAAATTTTGCAGGTTAATGAGAAATCCAGTCTTGCTGTCCATTTGTTGTGTAGCTTGCCCCTTCATTCCAGGTCCTTTGAGGTTCAGGCCCCTGTTGCTGCCCAGTTGGCCAGGGCAAATTTTTCTTACAAAACACTATATATTGTTTCGACTCTTGCTTACAGAAGTTTTGTATATTGACAAAAATTCAAATTTTTCTGTTAAAACATATTGTGTTCATGTTTTCACTCATGTTATTTTTGTGTGTCAAAATGAATTTCTAATTTTTTTTAGCTATTTCATCCACAAAGATAATTGATGGTATCTCTGAGGAAAATTTCTATTCCAGTCTGAATTGCAACCAAGTACTCATTTCTAAGTTTCTTGTTTTTCAAATAATAATGATGTTAAAAATAATGGCTATAGTATTACCTGTGACCCTGAATTGGTGAACTTTGGAGACATGACATTGTGCTCCACTGCAGGAAAATATTAATGGAGGAGCGCATCCTATGCTAGTCATTGGATGCTTCTATGCTTTTCAAAAGAAAATACTTTGTGATATGTTTAGCTCCATCACTCAGTGAAAAATCAACTTCACAGGCTCTCTCAGATTTCTTGTATATGACCTGAAATGAATGTTTCTTGAAGATTTCTCCTACTTGCTATGTTCACATACTTGCATGTTAATTATAGTTTCATTACCCTCTTCAAATACAGCATATTTTGCAAGTGAACCCTGTATTTTGAATATTATGTGTCTGCTCATTCTATTTTTATTGATAACATTGTTTATAGAGGGTATATAAATAATGTTCATAAAGCTATAGGACTGCTTTAAATGAAGTTGCAGGTTTATGTGGTTTTCTTAAAGTTAGACACCACATTAAAAATTATCCACTTAGTTGCTGTATATAAAAAGTTTAAGTAACTCTAAACCTTAAATTTTAATTTTTATTTATTCATTTATGTGGGCATACACATGTGCGTGTGTGTGTGTGTGTGTGTGTGTGTGTGTGTGTGTGTGTGTATGTATAGATCAGAATACAGCAGCCAGGAGTCTATTTCCTCTTTGCCCCAACATACATAGGTCTTACAGGTTCAAACTCAGGTAGGAAGATTTGGGAGCAACTGCCTTCATCCACTCAACCATTCTGACATACTTTTTAATATTAGCTAGCAATAAGTGTTAAATTTAACAGATTAAAAGTATCAGATCACATGAGTGTTTGTAATCTGTGGGTTTTAAATGCTTTGGCAAGCCTCTATCTCCAAAAACTTTTTGCATTACAATTCATAGCAGTGCCAAAATTATAGTAATTAAGTAGCAATAAAAATAATTTTATGGTTAAGTATGAACACAACATGAAGGTTTATAATCATTGCTGTACAAAAGTTGCCCATTATTTAATCTTTATTTTTCATTTTTCAACGAAAACACTTTCAGCTTGAGCATAATTTTAGTTATATATAGTTAAAATTTTACATTTTATTCCACCTAGTTTTTTTTTTAATTTCTATGTTCTTATGCCCCATGTACATGTATCTAAGTTATAGACACTTGAGTTTGAGCCTTACCCCTATCTGTCCACATATTTAATGCTTCTAATGATAATCTCCAGTACCTAGCTCACATTTCATTGCAATGTACTCTTAATAATTTAATATAAAATGAATATCCAAGATTTGAATACTTTATAAATGTAACTAATACACTCTTTAGAGCTAATTTACCTCACATTGATTTCACAGCTCTATTTTCGTTTTAAGGATGAGGTCAGAGTCTCCTTTTTAATATGTTTATATGTGTTTTTATTTTCAGGATATGATATTTAGTCATTATTTTCTTTGCTTTCTATCATTTAAGATTGAGATATGAGCACAGCTGATGTCATGTGGAATGTTTGGGATAGAACCTATAGATAGATAAGGTAAACATTCAAGGCGAGAAAGAATTGGTGAAGGTAAATTACTACTTCAGACTTCTGGTTCTGGTGAACTTAAGGTTTCTACAATTTGATGAATATGATCTTTTAATGTATTCTAATTCTTAAAATTTGAATTAGAAAATTCTTACTTTATATACCAATCCTAGTTCAATGTCCCTCCCATCCGCAAATACCCCACATCGAAGCCCGTCCCTCTTACCCTCAACAGAATAGGTGAGGCCTACATGGGGGAGCATCAAAATTCATCCCATCGTTTGGGGCTGGGCCTAGGCCCTCCACAGTGTGTCTAGGCTGAGAGAGTTTCTCTCTAAGGGGAATTGCCTACCAATGTCCATTCCTACCTTAGTGATAAATACTGTTCCATAACTAGCCACCCCAAAGAATGCTCAACACTCCTAACTGAGACCCAGGTTCAGCAAGCCTAGTATTGTCAAATGCTGGTTATGAACTGTCAGTCTGAAATCAATGAGCTCCTCCTTTTTAAGGTCAACTTATTCTTTGGGTTTCCCCAGCATCGTCATGAATACATTGCTCATTACGCCTCACTCTCTACAACTGGATTCCAAACATTCGGCTCAGTGCTTAGCTGTGGGTGTCTTCAGCTGCTGGCTGAAGGCTCTAGGATTGGATGTAAGACAGTTATTAATCTCATTATTTGTGAAGGACATTTAGGATAGCCTCTTCACTATTGCTTAGAATCTTATTTGGGGTCATCTTTGCATATCTCTGGAAATTTCCCTAATGCCAGAAAACAGGAGAACATGTCACACAGAATGAACTAACAAGGCTCATGGGGGATCAGAGAAAGTGAAGCAGCTATCATGATGGAGCCTGCACAGCATTGTGGCAGGAACTCTGCAAAAACGCTTTGGTTGTTTAGCTTGGTTTGTTTGTGGGAATCCTACCAATAGCTCCTGTGGTGTCTCTGACTCTTTTGCCTGTTCTTAGGGCACTTCCTTCTACTGAGTTACCTTGGTGAGTCTTGTATGAGGGTTTGTGCCTAGTCTTATTGAACCTTGTCATGATGTGTTTGGTTGGTATCCCTGGGAGGCCTCCTCTTTTTCAAAAGGAAACAGAGTATCAGTGGATTTAGGGGTATGAATATTGGGGAGAGTGCTGGAAGGAGTGGTGTTAGGGAAAGCTGTGTGTTTATTACAAATTCATTGATTCTCCTAACATATAACAGCCCAAAAGGCATAAATTTCCAAATCCTCTACTGATACTCAAGATAATGACTTGACTGGTAAATATTGTATAATCAAATAAGTAATTTAGGATTTCCAGCATACACCAGCATAGGATATATTCCCATTCAGAATAAGAGGAATATTGCCGTATTCCATCCCCCAACTAAGGGAGACATCCTTTTCTCATGTGCATGTCAAACCAGCCAGAATAACAGGTAATGTGGGACAACAGCTCATGAAGCTTCGACAGTACCTTTATTCCCAAACAGATTCCTCCAACATATAATTAGCTGCCACCCAAAAAGCCATGTCACCACCATCAAATTGGATTAATATTCTCTGCTCATGTGCAGGCCATATAAGTCAGAAAAACAGGTAGGCAAACTGAGGCAAAGACACCCTTCTGGACCAGAGTTCATGCCATCTATAAAAATACACATTGGTTCTCTCTATTGGATCTTCTCTATTCTTTCAGTAACCCCAAACACTATTTACAATCCAATTTCCTCCTTATCTGTATGTTGTGGCCTCAAACTTTAGAAGAAACCCTGTGCTCAAACAAAGGATACACCATCTGCCAGAAGTCCCTATGGACACCAGACCACAGAACTCTCCCACTCTCTCCATGCCTTCTTAACACTCTCACCAGGTTCTCTCCTCTCTTCCCTTCTTACAATTTCAAACTAAGAAATCAGCACTTGGACCCACAATCACCTCAAAACAAGATAACTGGATACCAGTCTAAAAACAAAAACAACTACCAGAGAAATAAGTCACTACCAGTTTCCAACGATCTTACTACAGCAAGTCATGAGTATTCCAACACAGTTGAAGCACAATTAAGACCAACTTTATTAAGATTATAGAAGTCCTGACAGTTGAAATAAATTAATCCATGAAATATTTCCAGAAAAGGATGAATGAAATACTGTCACTGTGATTAAATTATTTAAGTAAAAGCTACTCTGGTAATGCACTGATTTTGTTGTTACACTTAGGCCAATGTCTATCTTTTGGGGATCTTAGGAGAGAAACTCATGTTAGGCACTGAAGGAAAACATGTGGGACAATTGTTTCTTCATTTTCTTTTTTGCTTTTTCACTGTCTTGTATTCAGCTATTTCTCTTTAGCAGCCCAAGCCCATTTGGTAAGAGACACTGCTAACTCAGTGGAATTCTTCTACCCACATCAACACAATGTTTTTCAGGCAGAAATCAGACATTATGATCTAAGAAAACACTCAACTGATGTTTGATCAGATAACCCTAGGATGGGTCATGTTGATACCTGAGGCTAATTGTGATATATGAGAAGGTAATAAAAATTCAGAGCCAATGCATTAATCATATAAAGTCATTTAAGCAGCAAAGACTCAAACATAAAGATAGCAAAAACGGGAAAACACAGTATGCCAGGCAATAGGAAGAGGCAAGCATGTAAGATAAAGACAAAAAAACCCTAAAACAGTTTCTCCACAGCAACTTTCCCCAAAAGCAAAACCTTCAGGAAATGATAACATAAGAAATGTTATGAAGACAAACTGGGGATGGTCTAATATTCTTAACAAAGTGAATATAACTACATTAAGATTATAGATTATAGAAAATCAGTATACAGATTCACATAATATGAGGTATATATTTGTCACAAAGATACAAAAATCAGAAGTATATAAAATATTTTCAAAGAATGATGGGATAGGGGAAAAAAAGCCAAGAAATAAGGCAGGAAATATATTGTCAACTTTTAATTGAAAGAACAAAAAACACATAGGAAGGAAAAGAGTGATGTTGACCAATGTTACACAGATCCCTATAATCCTATGGGTATGTAAGAATACTAAATAAAGACAGGCCTCACAATTTTCAAAATTACATCAAGTGACCCTTGAACTGTTGTTTGTGACCCCCCGGGCTAGGAATATTTATTCTAAAAAAGAAGCGCCATGCTCTAGAGCTCTATCCAGAAGTGGAGGTGATCTCTTGCTATGGATCAGCATCTCCTTATAATTCCCTTTGTTTCAGGCAAATACAACCACACTGATGATCAATCACAAAACAATATAGAAAAATAATCTAAAAGACAGATAGACCAATTAGTCAAATTGAAAACCATAATATGCACCCACATACCTACGAACACCGGATGTTGGACAATGAAGCTAAAATTATACAATGGATAAAGGAAAGTATCTTCAACAAATATTGCTGGCATAACTAGATGCTGACATGTAAAAGACTGCAGAAAGTTACATAATTATCACCATGCACAAAACATAAGTCCAAATGGATCAAAGAAGCTAGGCATTGGTGGTGCATGCCTTTAATCCCAGCACTAGAGAGGCATAGGCAGACAGAACTCTGTGAGTTCAAAGCCAGTCTGGTCAACAGAGCTAGTTCCAGGAGAGGCTCCAAAGCAATACATAGGAACCCTGCCTTGAAATCCAAAAAAAAAAACCAACAAAAAACGACCCACAACAAGATGAAAAAACAAATGTGTCAAAGAGCTCAACATAAATCAAGCCTCACTGAACCACTTAGAAGAGAACATAGAAGCTACCCTCTTTGAATTTGTACAGTAGAAAGCTTCCTGAACATAACAACAGTAGCACAAATACTGAGCTCAAGACTTAATTAATGGAACCTCCTGAAACTGAGAAATTTCTGTAATGCAAAGGACATAGTCACAAGACAAAAAGGCTACCCAACACATGAGATGCCTCGGGAGAACCTGCACACAATTAATTATAGGTGGGTATTACATGTGAATGTTAATTGCAAAGTGTTGAATTTTAAGACTAGAAAAATAGGCCACAATTAGGAAACCTCCTTCCCATATATACATCAAGAACGTTGAAGTTGATAAGAAAATTGCTCCTTCACACACCTCCCTCCTCCCAATTCTCGGATCAGATGAAGACCACAGAACAAAGCTATTGAGAAACCTCCCACTAGGTGGAATAATTTACAAAGAACGGATACTTCACAATACAGGGAATTTGTCTGCTGTTCCCCACCTAGATACAGGGAGAACCCACCACACTATCTACAACACCTCACTATCTGCTCCTCCTCATATACAGACAATATACCCTAGCTCACCATCTTATGGTTTCCCAGACCACAGAAGCTCAGCTCAGGTCCCTGCAGCAGCAACTGTGCCACAGAACACACAACCACTGTCTCCTCTTCAAAGTCAAGCCTGAAACCTGGTGACAGGTAGAGCCCTGCATTTCTTCAGAAGGGCAGGTCACATGGAAGGCCTGATTGGATAGTGAGGCTTAAGTGACAAGAGCAGTTCCCATAGGGTTAGAGTGTGCTTAAAGACACAGTATTCTTGTTCATGGCCATAACACACATAAGAAAAATCTTTTCTAGATCTGCAATGATATACATTCCGATAGCACTGGTCCCTGGTTCAGATTGCCGACCCTGCTATCTTCCTGGTCTCCATAGGAACATCCCCTTGTACTCCTGGATATAACTGACATGTTTGTAAACACCAACAAAACTATCTGAGGATGCAGGGATCCAAATCCGACCAAACCAAAACTAATTACAAAAAGCTTATTGGGAGATGGAGCATGGGAACAGATTGGAGGCTTGTTATCCACAGCCTCCCTTTGCTTCCTTGCTGTCCTTCCTCCCCTCCTTCCCCTCCCTCCCTTCCAGTCTTTAATGACTCAGGCCTTTAATCCCAGTGCTCAGTAGGCAGAGCCAGGCAGATCTCTTATGAGTTTAGAGCTAGCTTGTCCTACAAAGCAAGTTCCAGGTAATGCTCCAAAGCTACATAGAAAAATCAAGTCTCAAAACCAAAAAGTAGGGGCTAGAGAGTTGGCTCAGTGGTTAAGAGCACTGCCTGGTCTTTCAAAGATCACAGGTTCAATTCCCAGCAACCACATGGTGGCTCAAAACCATCTGTAGTGAAATCTGGTACCCTCTTCTGGCCTGCAGACATACATGCAGACAGAGCACTGTGTGCATAATAAATAAATAAATAAATAAATAAATAAATCTTAAAAAAATGAAAAGTAGCCAGGCAGTGGTGGTGCACACCTTCAATCCCAGCACTTAGGCAGAGACAGGAGATCTCTGTGAGTTCAAGAACAGCCTGTTCTACAAGAGCTAGTTGCCAGACAGCCTCCAAGGCCATAAAGAAACCGTGAATAGAAACAAACAAAAAAATGAAAAATAAATAAATATAAAAAAGAAGAAAATGCTGGGCAGTGGTGGTGCACGCCTTTAATCTGAGCACTCTGGAGACAGAGGCAGGTGAACCTCTGTGAGTTCCAGACAGGCCTGATCTACAAGAGGTAGTTCCACGACAGCCTCCAAAGCCATAGAGAAACCCTGTCTCAAAAAATATGTGATTTACAGCATGGACAAAATTAACTCTAAATGGATCTTATACCTAAATGCTAAATGTGAAGTGCAAACCTTCTAGAAGACACTGAAGAAACTAGGCCCTTCCAAATTTGGCAAGTTTCCATCCATATGCCACAAAAGGACATTGGTGATGAATACAAAGATGTTTCTACACAAAGCTCCCTGATTGAAATGCTTTCCACAAACGTAGCCCACAGAATGAAATATCCATTGGCCATAACCATGTTCTGGGTAGTTTCTAGGATCAAAGGGGTGCTCACAGAACAATGAATGTGGCAGGAGGTTCCCACCCAGCCTCCAGGAGGGCCTGCCACATGGTCTCCCATGCCTCCAAATTCAAACTTCCCCAAGTTGTGACTACTGGGCTCATACATCCTCATTCACAAACCCCTACAATAGAATTCACAACACAGCAATCAATCCACTGGTGCCTGTTCTTCTGTAAAATCAAGCCAGCAGCATGGCTCCAGGAAGTGTTCTGTAAGACTTGTGCTTGGCAGTTTGGCCTGGTGTCCCTGATTGGCAAGTGAAACTTGAGTGACAAGAGCACTTCCTTAAGGGTTAGAGTGTGCTTAAAGACACAGCATAGGTGTCCCTTGCCCTGGCTTCTACTCCAGACCTGGACATTTTAAAAAACTGCAGAGACATGAATTTCAGTATCATTTACACAAATTTCAAAAACACTCACCCCTGTCTCCAGATCTGAAGCAAATGTTCCACAAAGGCCTTGATCTAGAACATTACCAGTTCTCCCAAGTAAATTCCTGGTTTCAGACAAGGCTGTTTTATTCTCAATACATCAGGTCTTTAGGGAAAGCTCTGAAAGCCTAGGCTCCAGGCTGTCGATAGCTATCCCAATAATGTTCCCCCTCCTTGCCTTGTGGCCTAAATTAAAGCCTTGCTTGATTAGACAAGTCCGTAACACAACAGAGCTTCACATTTCAAATAGTTGTCACCTGGTGTCCTACTGTCCACTAATAGAACTCTGCCTTTCTCAAGAAGAAAACTGGAACTTTATGGCATAGCCTGCTTTAAGGTTGCTTTTGACTGTGTAATGGCTCCTTGGGCAGCTTCTTACACTCATATTATTTGATATGAAAATTGTTCTCATGAGTGGTGTAAATCACTGGTGGCTCATTTGTAACTATTTGCAGCCAATGCTGGCGAAAAACATTTATCCTAGCATCATAATTTCTAACAGACCTGGTTATCATATACTTATCTTGGTGTGTTTTAAAAGAAGCCCTTCCTCAGCTATAATCTACTTTGTGAGACGTACAATCTCTTAAGTAAATCCTTTTAATGGTAAATCCTTTTATTACCAATTTTACTCTTCTACATCACAGCTTAGTAGTGGAGTGCTAACCAACACATGAGATACCTTTTACAACCTATACAAAAATGGATCATTCGTGTAAAGCTGAAATGAAAAAAACAGGTTTTGGTTGTACATGCCTTTAATCCCAGCACTTGGGAGGCAGAGGCAGGCAGATCTCTGTGAGTTCAAGACCAGACTGGTCTACAAGATCTAGTTCTAGGATAGCCTCCAAAGAAACAGATAAACCCTGTCTCTAAACCCCACCCAAAAAAAAGGAAAGGAAAAAACTGAAACAGAAAGTGCTGAACCTATCTAGATGGAAATGAAGAAAGCAGACCTCTTCAAGTCTGGCAACCTGCTTTCCATGTGTGCATCAAAAGCATGTTGAAATTTAATGCAAAAAATGTTTCTATACACTTCTCCCTGTTCCCAATGCTCAGAGAAGACTTACTCCAGAAAGAAAGATATTGAGAGGCATGCCTGGGGTTGCAGGGCATTTCTAGGACTACATGGGACATCACAGGACAGGGATTTTGACTGCAGCTTTCCACACAGTTCCAGGGAATACCCACCACACTGGCTCCAGTACTTCACCATTTGTCACTCTCCATCTGGAAACAGCAACCTCTTCCTCAACATGTTGTGGTTTTCCAGTGAGTCCTTTCTCAAAACACTGCACACAAAACCACTGGAGCCAGTTCCTCTTCAAAGCTCAGCTTGAATCCAGAAGGGCCCTGCAGCACTTCTGACTCCCAAGTCACCTAGGGGTCTGATTTGCTAATAAGGCCTGAGTGACAAGGGCACCTCCTATAGGGTGTCAGTGTGCACAGAACAATTGTTCCTGATCCTGACTTCCACCCCAGATAAAAACCGTCTACACAAATTCCATAAAATTTACTCAAAATGACCTTAAACTATTCTGCTTTTGACCTTTCTGCTACTCATATTTCCTCAAAACAGAGAGGATCCATTGTCTAGAGCTCTCCGAAAATTAGGGTCATGTATCTGGTGGTTTGAGCAAAACTAGGACCAGTGATGTACACACAGAAAATAATGTAGCATAATTTAATGTCCACTTCATGCCACATGTACCTTGACACAACATGTGGAATCTGCACTATCCACCCATCCGACACCATGCACACCTGCAGATCATGAATTCATTTTCTTCCCTGGAACTCAACATTCCTTAATCACACTGTTGGAGTGGGTGGTAGCAGAAAGTTAATAGAACCCTGATCATATATTAATGAAGGATGAAAACCTTCACCTCAATATCCATATAACATTAATTTTGTGGAGCCTGTAGTTTCTCCATGTGTGGTGGTATTATTTTCTTAACAAATGAAGCTGGACCAATGGGTGTATCCCATGCCTTTAATCCCAGGACTGGAGAGGCAGAGGCAGGTTGATCACCATAAATATGAATGAGTTCCAGATCAGACTCCAAAGCTACACAGAGGAACCCTGTCTCAAAAAACAACAACAACAACAACAAAAATAACAAAAAACCCACAGAAAAACGAAACCAAACAAAACAGAAAAACAAAGCTTGTCTGAAGACAAGAATGTGGAGCTAGGCAGTGGTTATCTATAGAGGCCAGACAATGGAGCACACCTTTAATCCAAGCGCTTGGGAGGCAGAGGCAGGTGGATCTCTGTGATTTCAAGGCCACCCTGGGCTACACCAGATTCATTCACTCTAAAAGACAAAGAGAGCCAGGTGGTGATGGCTCAAACTTTTATTCCAGTACTTGGAGACAGGAGTAACATGACTGGGTGCAGACAGAAAGATAAGGCAGGAGGGAAAACAGTACATCATTGTGTTGAGATTGCAGGTTCCTAGGTACCCGATATACCCGTTGTTTTAAGGATTCAGTAGAGGTAAGAATAATGTCTGGCTGATCTCCTCATCTGATCTTTCACCATTTACCCCTCTATCTGACTGAAGGTTTTCAAAATTAAAAACAATTAGATTTAGCACTACTATCTCCAGTGTACTGTAATGTGTCATAGTGCAACTGTAGTATAGAATAGTAGAATGGATAGTACTAAAATTGATGGTAAAACTTGTGGGTCCTTCTTACAACTCATTTCAGCAAAGACGAAAGAAACTATGACAAGAACCCAGAAATTACCTGACACTAGTATTCCTGACTGCTAACACCTGTCCCCCAAAGAACCCCACATTGGCTAGGGCCACTCTGACTCATTTTAGCAGCTTCCCTACTGGGTGATCAGAGATCAAATGACTCAGACAGCACAGTCCTTCTAGCTCAGCCCTTAAGGCAGAGTAGACACAGGCCTAGTCTAAAAAGTTTGTATTTTAGTAGAAACTCCTCTCTTGTCTAGCACATTCTGTTCCTCATCCAATGCACAGGGTCTTTGTGTGCACATTCACACAGAAACTGTTGTTACACAGTACCCGAGTTAAAGAAAAGGAGGACACAGATTAGAAAACCATGGAGTATTAATAGGGATTGGAGGCAGAAAATAAAATGGGAGTATGATGCATTTATAATCTCAAAAATTATTTAGAAAAGTTGAAACATGCCTTATGGCCATGTGATCCAGAGACTAGAGACTTGTACTAGAGTGCATTAAATATTTCTTGTACCATTTCTCTAAATATAAATGCCATAAACCAGAAAAATACAAGTTCTTAGGAGTGGATACTAGTACTTGAGTAAAATACAATCACACAACCAGGATATTCCTTTAATGATTTCTTAAGTTCATCTTTGTCCTGAAACAATAGGTCATTCTTCAGGGACAGGGTCCTGAGGTGAAGGTCATAGGGGACATGAAAGATAGACAATTAGAAGGTATAAAGGATAAATGCTAGGTATTGTAGAGGATATTCCCCAGACTAACTAAGCCTCTTGAGAAGACTAACATTCTGTATGTTGATTTTATAGTAACAGCTCAGTTTTATTGTCAATACATCAGCCCAAATGAAAGCTACCAAGCCCTAGACCCCAGCCTGTTACTAAGTCAGCCCTGCCAGAGGGCGAAATGAAAGACTTGCTTGATGAGGTGAGTTATTAACACAATTGTGTTTTATTTACAAATGATTCTTTTTCTTGGTTTTCCAGACAGGGTTTCTCTGTGTACCCTTGGAGACTATCCTGGCACTCTCTCTGGAGACCAGGTTGTCCTTGAACTCACAGAGATTCACCTGCCTCTGCCTCCCGAGTGTTGGGATAAAAGATGTGTGCCACCAAAACCTGGCTTACAAATAATTCTTACCTGGTGTCATATTGCCCACCTGACAAAGCTATGTTTATGCTCAAGAAAAAAAAAAACTAGAATTTTATGACATAGGGATTTAAGTTGGTTTTTTGTGTGACCCTATAATGCCTCCTTGTCCAGGTTGTTAGAGGCCTGTTCTTTGATATTGTGATGGGCCTGGTGGCTTGTGGTAAATCAGGGTAAGATTCTTTGTAATGGTTTGAAGCCAAATGTCTAGACAATCCTGATGAACAAATGTGTATCCTAGCATTCAAAAAAGGCAAGTATATTCTTTGGATGTTTTAGAGGCAGTCCTCCCAGAGCTCAATTCTATTTTGGGAGACATTCTACTTCCTAAGCATTGGTAAATCCTTTATATCAACAATTCTACTCTCCTACATTATGGCATATTAGAGGATTGCTACCCAACCTATGAGATGCCTCTGGACAACCTCAACAAAATTAACTATGAATTCAGATTACATATAAATGTTAAATACAGAGTGTTGAATATCAAGAAAATACTGGAAAACTAGGCATCTCTGAGTTAGGCAAACTGCTTTCCATATATTTATCAAGAATGTTGAAGTTGTGCCAGGCATTGGTAGCAAATACAATTAATCCCAGAATCTGGGAGGCAGAGACAAGGTGGATCTCTATGAGTTAAAGGCCAGGCTGGTCAACAGAGAGTGCCAGGATAGTCTCTAAAGCTACACACAGAAACCATATCTCCAAAATTCCAAAAAGAAAAAAAAAATGTTTAATTTGACTAGAAACATGCTCATATACGCAGCTCCCTGATCACAATACTATGATCAAATTAAGCCCACAAAGCAAAGTTAGGGTGAGACCTCCTCCCAGGTGGAACAACTTACATGGGCCAAATGGGATTTCCTAAGACTGGGAAACTAGCCTCACTCTCCCCACAAATACAGTGAGAACTCACCACACTGTCTGCCACACCTCAGCATCTGATCATCCCCATCTGCAGACAGCATCCCCTAGCTCACCATTTTGTGGTTTTCCAGATCACTGAAGCTCTCAGCTCAACTCCCTGTAGCAGCAACTGCACCACAGCAAACAAAACCGCTGTCTCCTCTTCAAAGTCAAGCCTGGTGAGCAGAAGAGCCCTGAACCTCTTCTGACTGGCACGTCTCCTGGAGGGCCTGATTGGATAGTGAGGCTTGAGTGACAAGAGCACCTCCCATAGGGTTAGAGTGTGCTTAAAGACACAGTATTGTGGTTCCCGGACATGTCTCCCATACAAGAAAAAATCCTTTCTCTAGATCTGCAACAATATTCATTTCAATAGCACTGACCCCAGGCTAATTTGCAGACCCTGAAACCTTCCTGGTCTCCATAGGAACTTCCCGTTGTCCTCCAGGATATAATTCAAAAGTTTCTACACACCAAAGAACCTCCCTGACGATGCAGCAAACCAAATGGTACCAAATCAAAATGAATTAGGAAAAGGTCACGTGGGAGACACAGCACGGGGACTGAGCAGATCGCTCCACAGCCTCCCTTTCCTCATTACACTGCCCCCTCCCTCCCCTGCCCTCCCTTCATCCCATGCCCTCCATCCCCTCCCTCCCGTGTCTTCTACCACCTTAAAAAATCACAAAATCCTACCTGTGTCCTAAGTCTTCTAAAATCCCGGGAAGGAAGCCCAGAGGCGAGCAGGCGGAAGAGTGGTTGCTTGGGAGCGCAGGGCACACTGGGAAATGTAGTCCGCAGCGAGCTCTCTTCAGGGAGCGGGGAAAACTTCTCTAAGAACTGCTGGCTCACCTGGCTGGCTTTGCAAGTGAATGAGCAAGTGAGTCAGTGAATCAGTGACTCAGAGAGCTGAGCCATCCAGGGAACTGAATGCAGGTAGCAGCCAGGTGTCAGCAGTCAAGTCAGTGATACAGTTTAGAAGGGCGAGCTGGGGAATAGGGTGGGGCAAGAATGGTGATGGATGGGGGTGTTCACTCACAAGCTCGCCCGCACCTGCATGCTCACTCCCGCCGGGGAGTCCATGAATAAGAAATTGAAGGAACTAATGAATGAATGAATAAATTAATAAACACATGAATGGATGATTCCGGTGCAGCCTTGGAGACGGCAGTGGCTGTGGGCGGGCACTGGGGCAAGCCAGGAGGGAAGCAGGGATGGAGGACAGAAAGGGCAAGCAGATGGGTTCTGGGCTCTGAGGGTGTTGGGGTGGTTAATGAGTTAAATAGCTGTTATTGTATTTTACATAATAAAGAATGGCCATAATTGAATACTAGGTTTTCTATTAATAACACATGATGAGCAATTTCACAAGCCTATGTATAATGCTATCTTGTATAATGGAAGTTTGTCAGGGTTTCTCAAATTTCCACTCTAAAGGTTCATGAATCATGTACTGAACAAGATTTTGTTTCTGCAGCTGTGCAGAGACAAATGTACATGGCTAATATTTTATTTCATTTTTTGAGACAGGTTTTCTCTAGGGCTTTGGAGGCTGTCCTGGAACTAGCTCTCGTTGACCCGACTGGTCTCAAACGCAGAGATCCAACTGCCTCTGCATCCTGGGTGCTTAGCTTAAAGGCATGCACCACTACACTCTGGCTATGGCTAATTTTTTAAAGGAAAAACATTTAATTGGGTGGCTTACAGTTTTAGAGGTTTTATTAAGT
The DNA here is from genome assembly GCF_003668045.3 of Cricetulus griseus. Classification (NCBI taxonomy): domain Eukaryota; kingdom Metazoa; phylum Chordata; class Mammalia; order Rodentia; family Cricetidae; genus Cricetulus; species Cricetulus griseus. Next base: position 95,626 of record NW_023277409.1, on the reverse strand, counting down.
ATCTTCATGTTGCAACATGGTAGAATGCAGGCAGGCATGGTGCTATGGATGGAGCTTGGCATTTCACATCTTGATCACTGGCAATGGGAAGTGGTCTGGGACACCTTTCATGACTTCAGCATATATAAGATCTCAGAATGCACACCCCCAGTGACACACTTGCTTCAATAACTCCACAACTACAGCAACAAACCAAACTCATAACAATGCCATTCCCTGTGAGCTCATGGGGGACAATCACATTTAGACTAGCACAGGTACTATGCATTAAGGTTCAAAAGGAAGTATGTTATGTCCTTTTGTATGAGTAAACAACGAACCCATCCTACTGTGAAATACTAAATTTTAAATTTGTTTTCACACCAGAATTTATTAGTCTATGAAATTTTTGCTGGGGCCCACCTAAGGCCCCAGGATAAATTACTTGAAGTATTCAGCTTTCATTTCACACAATTTTGGAATAACTAACACATTGTTTATTAACAACAGATTTGACAGAGAGGCTAGTGAGGAAATTTTTTTAACACAAGTTATAATTTTTGAGAAGCCTGTTTTAACAACTTTGCTTCCAAAGACTTACACATGGTAAACTATTATTTTTCCTGCTTTTTCATGTGCCTAAAGATAAGCCATATCATCATTAATTCTAAAGCATTCTACTATATTTTTGATATTGGTGGTCAAACATATATGTGAATCAGAACCCTGATTTTAATGGGCATAGTAAATAAAAATCTTTTAGACCTGTAAAAATAGCTTAGTCAGTACAGCTAATATACCCAAAATTGTCCCCAAAAAGGAGAACCCAGGGACACACATACTCTTCACTAGACACAGTTCTAGAACCCCAGGACACCAGTGATCATTACATTTCTTCATTGGAGAATATTATGTTTTTGAAAGACAAAACAAAACCTGCCTCAACATACCTTTGCAGATTTCTAGTTTGGGCAAATTATATTTAAACCAATGAAAGACATCTGTTAGTCTCATAAATTAGTTTAGATTGAATGTCACTCATATTAGCAGCTTCCCTATTGGGTGATCAGAGATCAAATGTCTCAGACAGAACAGTCCCTCCAGCTCTGACACTTCCATCAATCTGGGAACAATTTTATACATTTAATTTAAATAGAAATGGTTTAATACATTTTATTTATATTAGAAACCATCTAATTTCCTTCTCCCTCCCATCAAAATCTGTCAAGTCATGTGGGGCAGGGCGTATGCACTCCCCTTATGACAAATCTTGTAACACAGTTTGTGCAACAAGCCCACACCTATGCTGAAAAGGCCACATGTTCTAGTAGTGCCTCTGTAATGACAAAACAGTCAAATATGAGGCAATGGAGGCCATTCCTGATCAAACCACCACACAGGCGTACCAGAAATTCTAAATTTAACACCAAAGAAGACAGCCTCATATCTTTGTACATGGAATGTTCTCAATTCTGTGGGAACTCCTTTGACCGTAAGATCAGGTAGGAGCATCTGGGGCAGAATTACATACAGCTGGCAAGGAGGCACAGGTTAGAGTGGCTGAAGTCTCAGGTTCCAAGTCAAGTTACATGATTCTACTCATTCCATGGTTCTAGGAGGCTCTTATACTCAGAGGAATTCATCCTAGGATATACATAGGAAGCCTAATTTCAATTCAATAATAAAATAAATAAGTTCTAAAAGGATGTATCCCAGACTATGGGAGAAGGAAGTAGCAGTGCAGCCATGAATTCCAGGTCATCTTTGCTGTACATAGTATCAGGCCAATGATACGGTATTGGAAGATCCATTCTCAAAAATCAAAAATCACCCAAAAACATGTCAGCTATGAGTAAACCAGGTTTCTAGCTTATTTAACGGGAAGTATTAGAGGTGTTTGCCATACCTCAAGATGGGCCAGAGTCAGTATATAGCAGAGCCCTGGCAACAACCAAAATGCACCACCTTATGGCCCTGCAGGGGATACTTGGAGTCCTTAAGGTCAGGGTGCAGGCAGAGTTGGAATGAGGTCATCAACTTCTTGGTATAAATATCGACTTCAGGCAAGATGCTGGTAGTGCCTTCTGGTGGTGTATTCTCCTTATCCGGGAAGTACTGGCATTGATTCCACCATGAATTGACCACTGGCATTGAACTTGAGGTAACTGCTGGTTATGGGCTTGAGGTGACAGCTGATGATGGACTTGAGGTGACAACTGAAAATGAACTTGAGTTAACAGCTGATGATGGACTTGAGGTGACTGCTGAAGAGGGACTTGAGGAGGAGACAGCTGATGATGGAATTGAGGAGACTGCTGGTTATGGAATTGAGGAGAGTGCTTGTGATGGATTTCAGGTGATTGCTGGGGTTGGAATTGAAGTGACTGCTGGTGTTGGACTTGAGGAGATTGCTGCCGATGGACTTGAGGTGACTGCTGGTGTTGGAATTGAGGTGACTGCTGGTGTTGGACTTGAGCTGACAGCTGGTGTTGGACTGGAGGTGACTGCTAGTGTTGGAATTGAGGTAAATGCAGGTGTTTGACATGAGGAGACAGAAGGTGTTGGACTTGACATAACTACTGGAGAGGGAGTTGAGGTGACAGCTGATGATGGACTTGACGTAACTGATGGTAATGGACTTGAGTGGACTGTTGGTGTTGGACTTGAGGGGAATCAAATGGGAAGTGAGGTGACTGCTGGTGTTGGATTTGAGGTGACAGCTGAAAGAGCTTTTAAAGGGCAGACCATTAAGGCTGAGGGCCACAAATTTCAGAGTATCCATGGTTACTTCAGGTCATACTGAGTACAGAGTAAAGCAGTAGATATATTTTAAGTGAGATACATTTGAGTGAGATAAGACAGGGCATGGGCTTGCAGGGTTACACAGTCAAAGGGTCTGCCAGTTATCCCCTGAGCTTGGGGACATTTATGAACAGCAATTTGCTTCTTTAAGAGCAGGGGTTCAGGTGCCAGCCGTGACACTCCAGATTTAAGAAGTAAAATGTTCCTTTGACATTAGATGTTCACCTTTCAGGGCCCTGGTTCTTAAACTTTCATTAATGTTCATTTTTGGTTCCTCACTATCCACTTCATTTCTTTTGGACATTATTTTTATAGCTGGAAAACACAATAATGTTAGGCAAGGCCTTTTTATCCAGGTCTTCAATTTTTTGTCAACTACTGTAACTAGACTAATTCGGTGTAAAGATAAGTCCAGTTCCTTATACGGCTTCTTGATTACCTGATATGTGGACCAAGAAATGACCAGTCAGAATATATATTCATTGTCTAAAATTAGTTAATTCACTACTCACTTTTAAAAACAACTACAGTCACAACAGAAATGAATTTGCCCTCTTTCTTGCCCGTGGCTTCCTCTGCTTTACAGTTGGTCAGTGTGCTCAATTTTTACACAGGTCCCTCTTCATTTGTAAATGCTCCACAAAATCTGCAGAAGATTGAGGATCCTAACTCACTGATCTATTTTTCCTTCTTTTGGGCCAGTCAAGACCCAGCCAAGGAAGGAGTGGCAGGACTATCTTTCCAGCACTGATCAGCAGAGACAGGATTAGGTGTTAAAAGTATTTCAAATTAAGAAGTGTGGGGCAAGCCTAAACTATAGGAGACATTGATGTAAACCAGTGGTTCTCAAGCTCCCTAAGGCTGTGACCCTTTAATATAGTGACTCATGATGTGATGACCCCAAACTCTAAAGTCATTTTCACTGCTGTGTTATACCTATATTTTGGTTCTGTTATGAATTATAATACAAATATTTGTGTTTTCTGATGGCCTGAGGCCAGTCATGTGATAGGGTCATTCATTGGATTCCCCCAAAGGAAGCTGTGACACCCAAAGTTGAGAATCGCTGCTCTAAACTGACATAAGTGAATAAAGAACCCTTGAGAAAAAATGAATGAAATTCTTACATTAGGAATGTCGAAAAATAGAAAGAAAATTCAGTAATGCATTTAAAGATAATTAAATATAAATTATAACAATAATTGATGTTTCAGAATGATGAAAATATGTGGAAGAACAATTAGCTGTTCGAGAGAATGCCAGTAATAAGACACTGCATGACTTTGGCCTGTGTAAAATATTAGCAAAAGAATACTGTTTTGCAAACCTATGAACTGACTTAACTGTGTCAACCAGAATTGTACTCATCTTCACAGGAGTGTTCTCTAATTAGAAATTAGAAATTGAATACTGGCCAGCATTGATGAGGCAGAGGCAAGTGGATCACTTGAGTTCAAGACAAGCCTGGTCTGCAAGAGCTAATTCCAGGACAGACTCCAAATTCAAGAAACCCTGTTTTGAAAAAAAAATAATAAATAATTGAATACTTACTAGTTCAAGCAATTCTCCATCAAATGTACATACATCAATTCTGTCTTTTTTTCATTCACATGGAAAAAATTAATGCATGTGGTAAAACTGTACATAAAGTCATTCCTCATACCCCATCAATCCTACTTTATAATGCAGAACCCTGCATCTAACTCCTTCCAACTTCAGACTGTGATCTTGGTACCATTTTATTTGTTTTCCCCTGAAGTATACAGAGTGCTGTGTTTCCTCCTCCTCTTCTGGTCAGAAGGGAAAAGCCATGCTTCAAACATAATTCAGTTCTCTGTTCTACAATGGACAATCCACTATGTGACTCAAAGTAGTAATTTTAAGACTCTGAGGTGCTACAGATTTTTATTCCAGTATTTAGTGTGTTTAGTCAGGATAACAAGAACAATGAATACCCTGTGGGGTTACAGACAGGGTTCAAGTCCAGTCAATCAATATAGGAGACCTTGTCACAAAACATATTTGCAAAAGACTGGAGATGCAGCAATTCTGGAATCCATATACCTTTATGGCACATGAGGAGTTAATGTTGGTTGTGATCCTGTAATGGTCCTTGGAGCAGCATTAAGAGGCCTGCTGTTTTAATAGAGGAATCCGCATGTATGCTGGCTTCAAATCAGGATTTTCTCCTTGGTTATTGGAATATAGCTGGATAATATTGAGGAGCAAGCATTTACTGTATTCTAACAGTCATGGTTAGCAAACTACTTGTCTTTGGAGAATTTGAGATGCAGTCCTCCATTACCTAAATTCTATTTTA